>NW_020955647.1:654370-673057 GCF_003031625.1 Empidonax traillii
GAGAAACCCTTCTGGTCTCGGGAACAATTATCGAGCAGAGGGAAGGAAGAGAATTTGTAGCAAAAATGGATCCGCTCTCAGTGAGGGGCTTTGGAGTTGCAGGTCCAGAGGGAAGATCCTGAAGGCAGCTCGGGTGTCCCAGCTGGGGGTTAAGAAGGTCTGGGGGAGGGGAGTGTGGGGGAGTGTCTTTAATTTTTAATTTTTTAAAATTTACTTGGGGGTGGAATTGCAGCTCGTAAGTCTCGCGCAGCTTTCCCCTCCATCTGCTAGCGGACCCTTTCCCGTTCTTTCGTTCAAGTCGTTTTTAGAATGGATTTTCCGAGGAGGAGAATGTGGCTTTTGTAGTGAAGAGCGGGACTTCTGTGTCCCCGCTCTCGCAGTCCCGTTGCAAAGGCTCGGGCTGGTTCCTCGCCGATTCCCTGTTAGGCTCGGTGCAGCGCAGGATCCCGCAGCCCGGGCAGCTTTTCTGTCCTTCTCTTGTATATTATTATTACTATTACTGCTATGATTATTATTACTACTACTACTACTATTATTATTATTTAGTTTCTGTTTCGCTCTGGCTCTGGAGGCTGCAGAAGTTCCAGCGCAGTCCGTGCCCCGCTAAAAACTCTGCTCGTAGCGCAGGAGGCTCCGGGGAGTAGCGGCGGCTGGTCCGGTTGAACCCGCGTGGGTTTCCACGGGAGCCTCCTGGGGGATGCGGAGGCGCCCAGAGCCGGGCGGGGGGGGCTCCCCATACCCCCCTCCATGAGCTCTGGTGGGGACCCTCCCAGGAGCAGGGGATCCCCCCAGGTGAGGGGGGCAGCTGGCGGCCCCGGCCCTGCCAGACGCCCTTCGGGGTTCAGCTTCAAACCGTGGCTGGCGAAGGGTCGCGGGTGTTCGCAGCGCTCGCACACGTGGGCTCCGGGGTTCGTTTTGTCATTCAAGTTCGTTATTCGGAGCCGTTTCCAGCGGCCAAGGTCAGCGGGCAGGTCTGGGCCCGGCCCCCCGTGATGAACCTCAGTCCCCCCTTCCCGGGAGGGCTCCCCCGTTCCAGGGGGGACCCGGGTTCTCCAAACCCCGCGGGGCTCCTCGCTTCAGTTTTCCTCACTAAGTCGCTTTGTCGCCGGCCCCGAGCTCCGGCCGCTCCTCCGGTTTTGCAGCAGCCCCAGGCCCTGCGATTTACCTTCGTGTAGCGACATTTTCCGCCGCGCTCCACGAAGGTCCCCCCAGCTCCCCAACCGTGTCCGTGTGCCCCCCGCACACCTTCCTCGGCTCTGCGAGCACAAACCCTGCTCAGGGCGGGATTGGTCACGCTTTGCGTGGTCAACATTGTCAGCACATCGCTGCGACGAAGTTTTTTTTGATTAATCCTGGAATTTCATTTTTTTTTTTTTATTTTATTTTTCTATAAACACCTGTTTTAAACGCCCCTGTTCAAATAATAACTTTTTTAAAAGTCATCACTTACTGGTTTAGGATGTTAAAATGAAGAGTAATTTTCAGAGCTTTCTTGGCTGGAAAAGCGAAGTTTGAATGGTTGAATAATGCAGAATATTTCTTTTATTTTTATTTTTTATTTCTCCCCCTTTCTCTTTCTTTTTTTTTTTTTTTTTTTTTTTTTTTTTTTTTTTTTTTTTTTTTTTTTTTTTTTCCTTTTTTTTTTTTTTGCTCCTGCAAAAGACACCGTGTGTTTGCAGATGTGCCCGGCGGGTGCAGTGCGGGGCCGGGTTTTTGCAGATGTGCCCCCGTGGGCGCGATGCGGGTCCGGCCGCGTTTCAGCGCGGGTGGGACTGGCCACGCTGCCCCGGCTCCCCCGGTGAGCTCTGTGGCTTAAGGGCCAAGAGGTTTCGGTGCCTGGGTATCTTAAGTGCTCGCAGGGGAGCCGGGAGCTCCGTGCCCGGGAGCAAGCCCTTCCCGGCCGCGGGAGCTGCGGCCCCGGGAGCCGCGGAGCGGCCGCGAACACGCCTGGAAAGCGCCTGTTCGGAGGCTGAGCCCTGATTAAAATCAGGTGTTTAATACAATACAAGGCCCAACGGTTTATGGGGTTTCAGCTGAGGATTTTTTAGGGATCACAGTTCAAAACAGTAGTCCGAAGCTAAGGTTTCAATATCCCAGGAGTATTTATTTGCTAAACAGATTAAACTCGGACACGAGTGTTTCCACCGACGAGGCAGCGAGAACCTCGGTTACATCGTGGAACCCCCCAGGTCCCTCCCCAGATGGCCTTCGTGGGCTCTCCGGCCCCACGAGCGGGTGCGGGTGCCCTGAGAGCCCGCACGGCCTCCGGTGCGAGGCAGCGGGACGCGGGGCAGTAAAAACACGGTGTGCTGGAGAATTTCATTTCATTGGACAATATTTTAAGCAGATGTGAGGCTCCGCTGGGAATTCCACTCTATTACCTGGCTGGGAAAGCGGACGAACGCGTGTGCGCTGGGGTGGGAGAGGAATTCTCGGCAATTTTCAGTCCGACTCCCCGGGACAGCAGCAGGCACCAGAGGCAGCGGAGCTGACCCGGGGCCGGGAATGGTTTTCGCTCGCTTTGTGGCTTCCCTCTGGGTTGGGAGCCTCGAGCAATGGCTATAAATGAAAAGACGAGGCTCGGTCAGGGTGCGGGAGGCGCAGCAGCCCCAGGGGTGCCCAGGTGAGCGGTGCCCCCGCAGCCCCCCGGGATGCGCATACCCCTCGGGCCGGGCCGTGCCCTGCGGCTCCGGGGGATGTGCGGGACGGGCAGGCAGGAGAAGGCCACGCCGCGTCCCTGCTCCGTGCGCCTCGCCCTTCAGCGAGAAAATAAAATATGGGTGAGTGGGGAGAAGGTCCTGCAGCGGCCGGGGGTCTCGCTGCTGCTGGCGAGAGGGTGCAGAGGAGGCAAACAACACAGGAGTTGGGTGCTGCACGTCAAAAGCAAATTCGTTTCCTTTCGAAATCCCCGAATTTCAGAGTACGAGTATACTTCCCAGCCATGCACGGCTGGGCAGGATCGTGCTGGCAAACGGTGGACAATATTTCTACGGTCCCGTTTGCTTTTCACTATTAGGAATACGACCGAGGCAAAGTTTGGAGCCGGAGTTTTCAGGCAGAGCTGCTGCATCCTGCGGGCAGGCTGGAGTGGCGGGGAAATGGTTGTGAATCCAGCCCTGCGCTCTCCGGGACCTGCTTTTCGATTTGAGGCTTCGCCTTCGAAAAGGAGACAGGCTTCCCGTTTACTGATATATATATACAAGTATATCTATATCTAATTTTTTTTTTTTAAATGAAGGGTGATGAGACTGTGGAGGGAAAGGGGATCGGGAGAGGAGTGAAGGCAGAGGCTGCAGCCCAAGCGCCACTTCCCGGCGTGCGGCTCTGTTTGTGCTCCCACAGACGGTTCCAACGCTGGAACACACGGAGGAGGAAAATTTATGGCGCTTTTGGCCGCTTAGATTTTTTTTTTTTTTTCCCCATTCCCAAGCCTGTTCCTGTGCCCAGTCCCTACTCAGAGCTCCGGGCCGCGAGGGCAGACACCGGCCCGGCTCCCCCATCCCTCGGGAACCGGGAGCTCGCCGAGGCTCTCCCCCGCTCCTCTCTCTCCCTGGGACCGCCGCAGGTGCGGGGCCGCCGCCGGGTCCCCCCCCCCGTCCTGCCCCGGATCTGTTCAATTAGGCAATTAGGGATGCTGGGCAGGGAAGGAGGGGGGGGTTGATCCGCTAATTAAAGTGATGTGTAATTAGCGCTTCAGCAAAAATCGCCGAGGATTTCAGATCGCTTTACTCTTAAAAAAAAAAAAAAATTATCCAAATTCTGCGAATATAATTTATCAGTTCCCCCACCCGGCCCGCGTGATTTATTTGGGAAAAAGCACAGAGGGAAGGAGTGCAAAGCGCGTCCTCTCCTTGGCCTGGGCAGGAACTTGGCAAACGGGAGATCGAGCTGGTGCTTTGACGTGGGGACTGGCTGCTCTCGCCCGCAGAGCAGCAGCTTTGAGGTGCCAAAGTGCCAAAGGAGACGCAGGAATCGGGGATTGAGTCCTGGCCTGCGATAACGGCCGAGCTCGTGGGTGTCCGTGCCCCGGGATGAAGTGCCTGTGATGTCTATCCACGTGTGTTTACATCACAGGGCACTGCCGTGTGCGTGTATTAATGTAAGTTTATAAAGTGCATCAAAGACAGGCACATTATTCCGATTTCGCTGAATTCCCGTGTCCTGTAAAACCTCCGTGTCGATGCAAAACGTGTCTGTGCAGATGCATTTGTCTGTCGAGCTGACAATGCACATGCAGAGGTCTTACAACACACAGTAAAATCACAGGTACTCCATGGTCAGGAACCAGAATGTTATGTGCAGAAACTGGGCTGAATCTGTATTTTAAAAACTTAGTTTAGCACCTAAAGATGTTTTATTTTTTAGATTTTATGCTGGAGCTGCTCTGTCAGTTCAGTGGTAGCAAACGAGGTCTTTAATGAGCTAAAGGGAAAAAATAAACCAAACTTATTCCTAAGGGTTGCTGTTAAAAATACCTGAGGAAGACTCTGAGGTCAGGAAAAGCAAAGAATGGCTCTTGTGCTCCCCACACGAACAGACACGGTCCGATGTTCAGCCACACGTTCCCAGGATCAGAGGACCCCAAAACGGGCAGGATTCTGAACTACCAGTCGGGAGAAAGCCAAGCGTACCTGAAACACGCACAATCTGCACTCCCGCCCGGGAAAAAAAGCGAGGCAGGAGCTAGGATTGCACACCACGGGAGCGGGGCAATGCAGCGCCGCGCTCGCTGGAATAATAACACCCCTCACCGCTCCTCAGCCCGGTGGAAGCGTTCCCTGCCCGGGGCTGCAGGAATGCTGCGGGAACGCTCCGTCCCGCCCGGGGCTGCGGGAATGCTGCGGGAACGCTCCGTCCCGCCCGGGGCTGCGGGAATGCAGCGGGAATGCTCCGTCCTGCCCGGGGCTGCGGGAATGCTGCGGGAATGCTCCATCCTGCCCTCTGTGCCGGGATACACCTGCCCACACGGGCTGCAGCCCTGAAACACCTGAGGGGGATGCCGGGGGGATCTCCTGAGCCAGAGGGAAATGTCCTTGCGCGGAGCGGCTGCTCCTTCACGTCTGCGGAGCGCCCGGAGCTCCTCGCGAGGAAAGGCCCCACTGAGAGAAAAGGATTATTATTGTGATTAGGGCCATGGTTATTATGGCTTATATGTTTTATAAAAGCTGTGTGCTGTTTAATGCGGTGCTTTAAAGACAAAGGCCCAGGAAGTTTGCAAACATGAGGGAGGTGAGGCTCAGGAGCCACCTTGACTGCAGGGAACGTGTTCAGTCCCACGGCGAGCTGGGGAAGGGCAGGAGGTGTGTGGTGACTCGTGGAAGATCCCTGTCTGCTCCTGCTGACAGGATCAGAAGAATCCACGTTTTCCAGAGCTGCTTTTGCCCTTCTGACTGTAAAATTTGCATTCTCTCTGTTTATTATTATTTCCCCACATTGTTGCATTTAACTTCTGGGGTGTGAAATTGTTTAATGGAAGAAAAATCTGCATTTCCAATGTAGACCTTTTCTATAGCATGAAGCTGATGCCACCTAAAACTGGCTTTGCTCTCTGTGGGCCAGGACAAGCTTAGGCTTTGTTTCCACGACTTGCTGGCTCTCCTCTATTACTGGATGTGTTTATTTTTTTTCCCAGTAAGAGATTATTTAAATGACCAGCTCTGAGGGCTAACTGAAAGCATCCAAATCTCAGCCGAATAATGATCTGCTCATGGATGTTTCCCCAAAGATACTGTTAATCCCGTGGGGGTGAGTAACCAGCACATCAATAAATACATGTCCACAGTGTCTGTGTGCAGTTAGGGATGAAGACATCTGAAGGGGATGTGCAAACACATTTGTTTCCACTCTCTGGGTAACAGCCTGTTGATATGTCAGTGCTGCCCAGCATTCCACACCAAAATTACTGCTGTGTTTTCTGATCTTAAATATGACACCCCCACCTTTTTCTTTTTTTTTTTTTTTTTTTTTCCCCTGGAGGAATTTCAGGTCAGGGATGTCGGAGTGGAAAAGATCTATGACCTTATTATTTCTTTTATTTTTCTTAATGGATTTTCATGCATCAGCGCTACCTACTCATGGGCTGTTTATTTTCATTTTTATTGCAGTAGGTTGTGTGTTGTGCAGCGTCCAAATCTGTAACCGAGTGTCCCTGTCCTGAGGAGTTTTTTTTCCCCTTCTCTTCATTCAGTGAATGATGTGACCCTCTTTGCTAATAAAAATGAAATACGGCTTTCATCCGTGGAATAAGTGTGCTTCGTGCTTCTGAATGCTCATATTGAATAAGGACTTTTTTTTTTTTTATGACTTTTATTTTCTCTTTTTGTACTTGGGAAGAAATTTCCCTGCAGTGAGGGATGTGTTGGTGGGTAGGACTAGAATCTGAGATCCTTTTCCATGGAGTGAAGTGCTTCTCTGTGCAGAGCTGTTTGGTGTGCAGGACAGTGGGAGGAGGGAAAGTTTCTGTTCAGAGGGTGACTAAACCTTCATCATGTTCCCCACAAAGAGGTGCTTTGCCCCAATTTATAAAAAAAAGTTAATAAGGCTTTTTTTTTTTTTTTAATATACCACTGAACCCACTTTTGGGCTGCAAATGAGGCCACTGGTCCTCTTGGGGAGACATTTTCCGGGTGAAAATGAACTGAGACAGCCAAATTATTTCCAGTAGGCCACAGAATAATGCTCTGATCATGGTAAATCTCGACCTCCGTCGAGCTGGTGTGGAAAGACTTTGTCTTCTCTCAGCCATTCACTTTTTGTAATTATATTGGGGACAAAAGTGGGGGTGGCTGGACCACAGCCCTCCCCAGAGCAGGGGCTGCACAGGCACTGGGGGCGAAGCGTCAGCCCAGCCCAAACGCGGGGGTGATTTCCATCTGTCCCCACGGTTCTCCATCTTTCAGGTGTTTTGCTTTAAGGTCATGCCTGGATGTGGTGGGTTTGTGCTGGTCTGTTGTTCTTGGCTTGGGAACTCTCCCACCAGCGCTCTCTGAGACACAATGCCCCGGCCCCAGCTATTGGGATCAATTTAGCCATCATTACCAGATAACGCTGGCAGCCCGGCCCAGATCCATATTTGTTTAATAGTTAATGTTCTGGACAAAATACGGAGGGTGGGGAGAAGTCAAACTGCACTGAATGCTCTGCTTATTTTATATCCACTATAACTATTTTTGTCCATGAAAATTGGCTTAATTATATCAATGGAATGTTTCTTTTTCAATTCTGTAGGCAATTAGTCCATCTTGCTGGCTGCAATTTATTTTAATAAAAAAATAAACCAGTGGCGTGTTCAGTTCCTCATCCCCTGGGGACAAATGCGATTGGTGTGTTTAATTTCATTAACTACAATGCGGCCTACTGGAAAAATGTATAAAATCAGCTTTATACAGCTTAAACACTGGCATTTGAAACAAATCATTACTGCATTAGCTGTCACCCTGGTAATTCTAGAATCCAAGACAAAAATATTATAGCTGTTTTTATAACCCTCTGCAAATACACTGTTAAAATAATTTGTAATCATTTTTTAAACACAGCCTGGTGTTTTCAGTTAAAATATCTTATCACCACCAGAGAAGGTTGGCTGTTCATTATTGCATGGAGGCTTTACTGAGTGATTCATAGGTTGCTTCCCCAGCAGAAAATCCACGCCTGTCTCCCTGAAGCTCCCTGGTTTGGAGATGGACTGCGAGCACTCAGGGAGACACGGGGTATTTCTTAACCAAATGTGTGTGTACCAGTTGTAATCCCAGTTTTTGGGAGTGCAAGTGCAAGGAGCAGTTTCTCCTGGAGTTCAGACTGAGAGTGTTGTGAAATTCAGCATCGTTTCAACCACCACCTCCCCTTCTACCAGCTTTTCTTTCCGTGCCACCCAGCAGGCAACGTCCTGGAGCAGTTCTGAGTGTTCCCTTGGGCTCTGAGGCTGGGAGGGAAGATGGGGGGCTGTGTCCATCCCTCTGCTGTGTTCCCAAAACCAGCCCTCTGTCCTGCCTGTGTGAGGCTCAGCCCAGCACAGCCTGTCTGCAGCTCCCAGGGCTCTGCTGAGCCCAGAAAGGGGGGAGGACACCCAGAATCTGGTGTGGCTCACACTGTGTCCCCCACACTCCATCAGACAGTGCTTTTCAGATCCCACAGCACAGCCACAAACCTGTTCTTTACTGATTTCAATGTGTCTCTTCCCCACGTAAGTGCTGGCTCAAGACACGTGTGATCAGTGACTAATGCTGGGCAGAGCACCAGTGCCTGATTCAGAGGTTAAACTGATAAAACTCAGTTATTTGTTTTTTGTTGTTTTTTTTTTTGTTGTTTTTATTTTTTTAAACTGAGAGGCCAAATCCTCGACTCATGTAAATCAGCATCAACATCAATGAGCCTAATTTTCGCCAGCTGAGGACACGACCCAAGAGATTTTGTGTGTATGTGCATAAAATGTACAAATATTGGTCTATAACTGCTTTAAGGGGATTTGCTTTTAGCATCTGCAGATCAATATCTGATGGAGAAACGTGGTTTGGTTTGGTTTGGTTTCTTTCCTTAACTTCAGGAATGATCAACTACAGCACCTCAGCATTTTGCAGACAGATTGTTATTTTCTGGAGTGGCAAGGACTTCCTCTCCAGAGAAGTGATCCACAGAGGATGGGCCACACTGGACATGAGCCATCTGCTGCCTTGCATGCGCTCAGCTTTATTTATTCCCTCTCCCTTCCCTGCTCTCAGAACCAGTAGTTAATTTTCTTTGCCTATCTTTAACTTTACAGCAGCGGCGTCTTGTTAGGAGTGATAGCAAGTTATTGTTTTATGGGTATTGCAGGGGGAAAAAGAAACATCAAGTTTATTTCCTACTCGGTATAAAATCGCTTCGGGGGGACTAAAGCGGCCAAAGGCAGTTTGGCCCCTCAGGCTGGGGCAGTGATGGGTCTGGAGGATGCAGGGTGGTGGCAGTGACCGTGTAGGAAGGGTGGGAGTGGGACCACAGCTCTGTTTTGGTTCTGTTTGTGTAAACCTTCCTGGCAGAGCAGCTTTTCCTGAGTTTCAGGGGCGGGATGAGGCTGGGGGGCAGCTCTGCACCCGCCTGGAGGGCTCTGTGAGCGCAGGCAGTTCCTGCCCCAGCATTACCGGGCTGGGGGGGCATGAATTGTTGGCTGGGGACTTTTGCTCCGAAGGTGGAGGAGCTGCAGAAGGAGCAGTGCTGGAGCGGGGGCGGCTCCTGAGCCGGGGACTGAGCCCAGCCCAGCTCGGAGCGCGCTGGAACGGTGCTGCCTGCTCCAGGATGCAGGGAAAGCAGCAATTCGGTGTTTTGCTAAGCTCGTGAACTGACTTTTCCAGCTTAAGCTAATAATTTGCCCTCAGCTAGCAGGTCTGTGCAGTGGGAGGGATCCACATGGCTGCGATTCCTGGAGCAGCGTCTCGGTAATGACCTTTGTGTTGGTCCAGCTCCCACCAAGGGTTTGGGGATCATTTGGTTGAATTTGCTGCATCAGATTTTTTGCAAGTTTCAGATTTGGCCTAAAAATCTTTCATTCCATCTCAGACACTGATAAAAAAAGGCTTTTGTTTACATGTAGTCTGGCATTTTGTTTCCTTTCAGGACCGCATTTAGTGTTTTTTATTTCATGGCAAATGGACCTTTTGGGCTCAATCATGTAAATTAATTTTTAAATGGCTGTGCTGGAAGTTCATGTAGTATAAAATTGCTTTGCCATATTTTTTTTTTCTGTTTATAGAAAAGGACTGGTTTCAGTTTATATTTTATTACCTAAATGTGAAATAAAGAACCTGCACAACTTGTGAGTGAACATATATTTTATTTTAGAATTATCACGTAGGAATAAAATAAATTTAAATCCCTACATGGCACAATAGTCAGGTTTAAAAAGCAGTTGATACCTCACAGAGAACTTTGAAAAGCCCTTTGCTCAGTAACAGTTCTGCTCATGTATCCCATATAGAATGAATAAAACCAGATCTTGGTTACTCTGGGAGTTCTTAAATTTTCTCCTGCTAGAATACTCTGCAAGTGTTTATCCAGAGAAAGTTCAGGAGAGATTTTGCTACTTAGTCTTCTGTTCATGATAGTGCCTGTTAAAGAGGGATTTTCTCAGGTGAGCCTGCAGGGAATCCAAGTTATCTTCAGGGATGTCCTTAAGGAAATAACTCAGGAGCTACTGATGCTCCCTCAGATGTTCACAAGTTCCTGGTTTTCCACACAAATGCAATATCTGGGCAGTTAAGGCCTTTTAAGTAATTCTGGTGCTTGCCCAGATAATTTGTTGTCTGGGGTTTATGATTATTTCTGTCAAAAGGAAGGGCTGCACCTGTGAGGCAAAGAGACACCAACCTGCTAAAGATCCCGGAGAATCCCCGCGGGATTCCCAGCAGCTGTGCAGACCAGCAGGTGGATGATACAGATGTTACACGTTTCCAAGTGTGTTTTTCATTTCCTCTTTTAGCTCACTCTGGCTTTTCCAGTCCCACTTGCAGATGAAGCAGCGTTTTTGGGTGGCTCTTGAGGGAAGGAGCGGATCCCGGGGCTGGTGCCGGAGCATCGCCTGGAGCCACAGCCAGAGAGCTCCTCCTGTATCCAGGAGCCAATTCCAGCTAAATATTGATTGTTGTAGCAGCAGGGGCTGTTCCAGGAGGCCAGGGAAGGAGCCCACATTCAGCACCCATCTGTAAAGCTATTTTTACCCAATGGGCAGTAATTGTTTGGGTTTATATTATTTTATAAAGTGTCGTGGGTTAGCAGCTTGTGAAATGAGTCTTGGGGTGTTAACCAGAGAAATGTCATGCTGAGCATTAATTCCATTCAGCATCTCCTCAGAGTGCCCCTGGCTGTGCTGTCCAGGTGATGTGGGTTATATTGGGGAATTTGGCTTCCCAGTCGTGGAAAGAAGGTCCTGCAGGCTGGTCTGGGGAAGCTGAGGCTCTCCTGGATCAGTCACTCAGCCCAAATCACACACCTGGAGAATAAACACAGAGAAATTGTCCCCCCCCCCATCCCTGCCTGGAGAACTCCCCGTCACTTACTGATGAATCCAGTACTTCTAATAAGTAAGGTGGGAGTAAGAACCTATGGAAGTTTTCTGGAGCATTGCTTTGGTTTGAACCCTCCTTTGCTGGACTTCAGAGCAGTCCCTCAAGGCCCTGAGGTCTTTGGGGCATCCCTGGGATTTGCTCATATAGAGTTTTTCCTTATATCTGGGTCTCTGTGTAAAGCCTGTAATGATTAGTACGAGGGGCTGGCGTGAGAGACATTTATTTCCCTGGAAGAAATCAGCCCTGCTTTTCTCTCCACTTTAAAGTCCTTTTTTCTGGTGTGACTTGGCTTTTAAATGTTTTAAAATGTGCTTGGTTTCTTTCTTAACTTACAATTTGTAGAGCTGTGGGCCTGATCCTTTGCACACAGCCCAGGGGAACGTGTATTTCTGCCCCCTCAGAATCCCATAAGGAGGAGTGGAATAACCCCATTCCATACTCGCATTTTTGTAAAGGAAGACTGAAGACACAATTTCCATGTCAATATATACATTTTGTATCTATCTGGAACTATATATCTGGTTCAGTCACAAGCTGTAAAGATGTAAGGAGTTTTTTTCTTGTTGGCAGTGACAGGTTCTTAACCTTTCTTTTTAGTTCTTTCAACAAAATGACATCACACGTGTTTGAAATGAGAAGAATCCCTGAAAACAGACAAACATCAACCTGCTGATCTCTGTCCAGAGGCTAAATACTGGGAGAGTGGCCATTAGATCAGCCTTGTGCCTCAGTGCTCACATTAGAACAAAAAAAAGCACTCTTGAAAAATTACTGAATTCTCCTTGCAGTGTCGGGTTCCAAGATAATGATGTGTCTGTGTGTGAAAATATTAAATTGCAATAACATGCAGAGTGAGTGGCTTTCTGAATGGGGTATTCAGTTCACAGCTTGGACTATACATAAAGCTAGTGAGTGACAGAATACAAATGGTGTCATAAAACATCAGGGGAATTTAGAGCCAGCCTCAATCTTTTTGATCTATATTCTATCTATGGAGTGCTCTCCATCTATCTTTAGTTAATGAAACAGTTAAACATATTTAATTATTTATCACTGTTTAATGTCAGGAGTTATCAAAACAGATTATGCTTCCCCCCACACACTTAAAGGTATTAGAAGAACTCCAAATGTATTTACTGCAGTCTGGGGTGTTTCCTGTCCACAGATAGTGCTTTAAAACACGGTTGTAAACGTACATGATTTTAACCTTCAGTTGTTTGGTGACAGCAGATGCTGAGGTTTTTTTGCCTGAGAACATGCTTTATTCCTATAGCTTTGTTTCTTACACAAACTACTTTTATTCTTCCCATCAAATATAGAGAAATGAGAATTTAGTTTCACTTGGGATGAGAAGTGGGACAGGACGAGACAGCTCTGGGAGGGTGTGAGTGATCTACCTCTGAGAGGGTCCAACAACAAAGTGAAAAATCACTCAAATCAGTGACAAATCTGCTGTGCCCCCTACTCTGTGCCTCGAAATCAGCCCCTTCATGTTTACAGAGCTCTTTAACCATCATGTTTAAGCGTGGCCCACGCTCTTATGACTTCCCATTGCCCACTTTCCTCACGTATGAATGAACATTGAATATTTTCTGTCACACTCTGCTCAGCCCCTGGAGCCCCATTCCCCCTCGGAAATTCCTGTGCCTCCTGTACCCGCAGACCTCTCGTTCCACAGAGGGCAATTTCAGCACTGCAGCCCCCCAGGACGTGGCAGGCTCCTGCCCCCCTCCCTCCCTCCTCTCTGCCCCCCCAAGAGGTGTTAATCGTCCCCATCCAAAGGTTGGGCTTTGCTGCTAAAAGCCCCCGTTTGTTACTGAATCTCATCTGCTAATTCCAGGCAGGAGGAAGGGCTTTGGGATCCCCCTCGGCCCTACCACCTGGGTCTTCTCTATTGGCAGCTTTGATAAGAAATCATTCTTCTCCACCTAAGCTCTCTCTTTACCAGTGGTTTTAAATTGCTTTCCACCCCTGACAGACTACCCTCGTTCAAAGAGAAACGTGGAGGAGGCTGATGGTTCTGCTGAGTATTAGGAGTCCATTACCAGAGGACTGAATCCTGTTGGGATCTCTGGGGAGACAGCCCTCCTTGGCCCACCAAACAGAGTCTGGCATTGTGAGAGGAAAGGGCCGGGGGATAAAGGAATCCAGCCCCGCTTTTCCCTGACAAAGAGACCTCAATACTTTTATTCAGCGGAAAATGGAATAATACTTCTGGGTTTGCCCTGAGAGCCACGGCCACGGGCTGCTCCACGGGCCATGGAGGCTTTGGGATGGGGAAGGGCTTTTTTCAAGGGGAGAGGACTTTACAGATGGAAGGAGATCAAAGGATCTCTGTGCCAGCGTGCTGAAGGTTTTGGGGGTTACAAGAACACTCAGGGTCTCGTTGCAGTCACATGCCAGCCCACAACAGCTCCCACTGGCCCAGGGTGCTCCAAGCCCTGTCCAGCCTGACCTTGGGCACTCCCAGGGATGGGGCAGCCACAGTTTGAAAAATACACCTTTGATTTTTTTTCCTCTATCTGGAACTGCCCCGTGGAAGCCCCTTCCTCAGCCCAGCCTTTGCAGTGGGGTTTTCCTGACCCGCTGTGGGCACACAGGGTGGGCTGCAGCTCCCAGGAGCTGGGGCACAGGGCAGGTGGGACAGACTGACCCCTTTGAGGGGTCAGTCCCGTGGACAGACCTTCCTCTGGTGCAGTAGGGACATGATTTACGGCCCCACACGTGTCTCGCTGGAAGAAAATCAGAGCCCATAACGTCGTATTAAAAATATTGATAAATTATTGATTATTATTTAGCCCAGCCTTCAAGAGTGACTAACTGGTTTCCATAAATCACCTGCTCCCTGCAGGGCTGTGGTGGAGGGGGGATGTCAGGGTGCAGGGCAGCTTTCATTTGGGAAGTACAGCCCTGGCTGTGTTTCAGGAGGTGATGAGTGAGGCCGGGGTTCAGTGCCAGCCACAGGCTCACACAGAGCCCAGAGCCTGCTGCCCTGCCAAGGCAGGTGATCACTTCCAAAATGCTGGAGTAAAAGGTTGCTCCAAATAGCAATCTTTCAGTATTTGTGTCTTAAACACACGGCACTGACTGCCAGGGCATAATCCCTCGAAGGAGAGGGCAGAGGGGGGGCAGGTGATGCCACCTCTGAGAGGGCACCGAGCTGTGGAGGCTCCTGGGTCAGCCCTCACTGCTCTCTCCAGGAGAGGATCTTCACAGGAATTTTGCCTGCACAGTTATTGCAGGAGCAGCTCCCGGCAAAAGGAGCTCTTGCGAGTCAAGTGCTGGAATTTTGCACTGAGGGATAAGCAGACAACGTCCAACTGGTTCGTGGGAAAGGACAGCTGGGATGGGGTGAGATACAAAGAGCTTTGCCCTTCCAGCTGCTGGTGAGGGAAAGGAATTCTGAGAGCTGCAGAAAAAGTCCAAACTCTCCTCCTATACCTCGACCTACACATCATAAAGATACATAAGAAGTTGAATTGAGATGAATGTGTGGCATTTTATGGATGTGTGGCACCCAGCAGAGTTTTATGCAGGATGACCAGGTGTGGACAGTCCTGAGTCCCCAGCACTCGCTGGCAGCAAGTGCCAAAGCTTTTGGAGTTTCCCCTTTTACTTGTGGCGAGAGTTTCCCCTTTGATTAAACAAGTGATGCTTTGCTTAATTTGTCTGTGTTGGCTATTTTTATGAAACATGCACTTAATTAAGAGAAATACAGAAACATGTTTATTCTCAAGATTTATGCGAAAAATGAGAACCCCACTGAAATTTCCAGTAGTGAAGCAATTAAGTAATGGAATTCCACAGTATAAACATAGTATAATTCAACTATAAACCCGGTGTCTAAGTAATGTTAATGAGCTGACTTGGAGCTACAAAAGCTTGAAAAGTTCAGTTACAGATGAAAATGGAATTTGTTCTCAATTATAACTGAGAGAAAGTTAGTTTGCATGAGGGATGGTCTCCAGCTGGAGCCCCCAGAAAACTTCCCCACGGTTTGGGCTGACAGGTTGCAAAATTTGCAGTGGCTTGTTTAAATCTTTTTCACAGTAACTAAATATTCTATTTTCTGCAATGCAGCACAGAGCCTGAGGATCACAACTTGGCGATTGTGTCTGGAGGAAGAAGCTCAAACCAATCTGACACATTAACAAGGCTCCAGCTTGAAAACTGACAAAATGTGAGGGTTTTATTTCGACTTGAACTGCGAATTTGCACTGAAGTCTGGCAAATGCTGGAGCAAATCTTGTAGCTGGCAATTTGAATCCCTGTTTTCTGTAGAAAATTCCCCTCCCAGCCACTAGTTTGAGATGGAGCTTTTGGGAGCATGAGGGGCACCTTCCAAGAACTTACTTGTTCCATATTCTTTTCCTTTGCTGCCAGTTCTGATCTGATTTTCCCCCCCTGCCCTCCTCTGTTTTAAGTTCCCATCTATTTTGGTAGATGTCTTTAAAACATTTTTCCAGGGTAGAAACCAAGCAGTTTGCTGGGAAGGTGTGTGTCCACAGTGCTGAGGTACATCCTGCCAGCCCCGGGCCCTGGGCTGCCGTTCCACTTGGAGCCGTGTTCCTGGCCAGGTCCCGGGGGGCTTTCCCTGCCCTCTGGCCTCCAGGCTACATTTTCTTTTCTTCTCTTATTCCACTTCAGAATGTTGTTTCTATCACCTTCTCAGCCCAGTAAATAGCACGCTGAAGATTTATGATGTTTAAACTTCTAATGCCGTGACAGGTTTTATATATTTTTCACAGCATTATTCAGACGTGTTATGTTATGGTTAGTTCAGGTTCTGGTGCAACTGCTCCGAGGAACTCCTTCCTTGCGGGCAGTTCCTCTTTGCCAAGCAGCGTTTGCACTTGCTGCAGAGGAGGAGGGAAGGGGAATGTTCCATAAATGTTGCACAGGATTAAAGCTGGGGATGGAGTCTCAAAGCCTGAACCTGCAGCCTGGAGGAACTACCCACCACAGCTCACCTTTGAGGGGTGTCTGTCCTTGCTCCTTCCAGGCTTTCCCAGCCCAGACTGAGCACGGAATGATGGTGCTGTCAGAGCTGAGAGAGGGTGGTGGAGACAAAGACCACGCAGGGGTCCTGGGCAGGGAAGCACTGATGGCTCAGTTTGGGTGGGCTCGGCAGTTTTGGTCTTGGTTGCTGTCACACTGAATGTCCCCTAAACCTCCAGCAGTTCTGGTGACTGCTGCCCCCCCCGAGTGGTTCTGAGCACCCTCTGCACCGGGGTTTGTGCTCTGGCACCACGCTCATCCTCTGTGTCTGGTCTGATGTTGGAAGGGTTTCCATTGTGAAAATGTACTGGTAGAGTTGAATAAGCAGCACAGAATGTACTCAGTGTTCATTCTGGGAAAAATCCTGCTCTTTCCTCTTACATTTTCCCTATTGAATATGTGACTATTAAAATGAAAAGAAAACAAAAAAAAACCCAACTTAAAATTAATTAATTGAGGGGCACATCTGCTTGCCCTGAGCTCCTTTCCCAGTGATACTAATTCTGTGGAGTTTCATGAGTTTATAAAACATTAACTACTTCTACAAGAACAACAAACATTGTTCCCTCCTCCCATAGATCCCAAACCCAGCTACCAGATGGACCCAGTACCCAGCAAGGGAATATTAATTTTGATGGAGAGAGACTTGGTGTTCTGGGTATTAAATTATGTGCCTTGGGAAATGCAGTACAGTAGATGTGTGTTTGTACTGAGTGGTGTCTTTGTCTTTCATATATAAAAACACTAATTAAAATATAATGTGAAAACCTGAGGTATGCTTGGGACATTTTAGTGTGCTGCTAAGGTAAATAAAAAATGAAACAAAAGATATATATAAATGCTGGGTCATTAAAAGTGCATTGTTAAACTGCTCTGTGCCACAAAATTGCCAAATTAGGGGTTAAACAGGAATACATCTGGAGTGGGAACAGATTCCTGGGCCGTTATCCCGAGTTGTGCGTTGGGTCCATGGTTCATTTGCTCTGCTGGGAACCCCTGTGTGCAGGAACAGCAGCTCCTGCAGCCCCTCCTTGCCAAGGCTCCTTGTTCAGCCCGAGGCTGGGGCTGAGCTCCAGATGCTGCTGCCTGGGATAAACAGGTCCTTTGAAGAGCCCAGACCAGGGCCAGGCTGGGGCAGGGACTGAGCTGGCCCTGGGTGTGTGAGGAGGGCAGGAGACAGACAGGCTGTCAGACCTGGGCAGGGACACCTTCCACCAGCCCAGGTTGCTCCAAGCCCCATCCAACCTGGCCTTGGACACTCCCAGGGATGGGGCAGCCACAGCTTCCCTGGGCAATCTGTGCCAGGGCCTCCTCACCCTCACAGGGAAGGATTTCTTTGCATATCTAATCTAAATTTCCTCTCTGTCAGTTTGAAGCCGTTTCCCCTTGTCCTGTCACTCCAGTCCCTGATGGACAGTCCCTCTCTGCCTTCCCTGTAGCCTCTTCAGACGCTGGAAGGTGCTGTGAGGTCCCCATACCACCTTCTCTTCCCCAGGCTGAACATTCTCAGCCTGAGAAAGTTGATTCATCTGGTTTTGCATTTGTGTTTCAATGTGTGAATGCAGTAACTCCTCCTTGCTACTTGCAGTATTGGACTCCTTATTAATAAATATCTCTCTGGGCAGAAATCCAAGGTTGAAGGTCTAGGGTGCATTAGAGGCTACAAAAGGCCACCTTATCACCACTAGATTGCTTTGAGGGTGTGTAAGTCCCCTCCAGAATCTTCTCCCACTCTTCCTGGCACAGGAACAGCCACGTTGGTAAAGAGAGAGAGAGAGGAAAAAAAAATAAAATCTCTCTTTGTGCCACTATCCCCCTGAAGAAAAAGCTTAACATCTGATTTAAGTTTACTGAAATAACAACAGATGTTTATCTTGTATTGTATGGCACATGGCACTACATCTCATAAACCCCCTCCTGGAGCTTAAAGCGGAGTTTCTGCTCCCTCATTTGGACACTTGCAGGCTTTGTGCTCTTTTTTAAATGTTTTCATTTCTCTGGAGCTTAATCTGCTACCAAAGTATTTATAAGTATCACGTTATAAACCGTGAAACGAGGAATAGCAAAGGAGATTTTCAATACTTCCTTCCCCTAAGCACAGGACTGAGCAGCTACTTACCTGCAGCCCCAAAGAATGAAAAAATTGTGCAAACTTGCTGCAGCCTTTCATTAAGAAGAATCCATTCAGGGTGTGGGACTGGGGACAGATCAGTAGGGAAAAAAAAAAATTATGCCTTGAGAAAGCCTTAAGAGTGGGGAGGAAAAATATAGGAAATTTTTATTTTTCTGAGACTCGTAAAAAGTGAAACATTTTCACTTCTAAAACCTGTATCTTAATGTGAAAATAGTGAATGCTTGTAGCTGGTGTATTTTTATGTACGTATATATATTTATACAGATACTTATTGCCACTCACTGCAACTGTAGAAAATCTGCTGCAGAAACGGCAACTTTGTTCCAACTTTGTTTGGGAGCAAAAAGAAATGAAAACATAAATACAGGGAAAATGTCTTTCAGGAGGAATTTCTCGCTGGAAAGGGTGGTCAGGCCTTGGCAGGGGCTGCCCAGGGAGGTTTGGAGTGCCCAGCCCTGGAGGTGTCCAAGGAAGGGCTGGATGTGGCACTCAGTGCTCTGGGCTGGGGGACAAGGTGGG
>NW_020955647.1:673777-704738 GCF_003031625.1 Empidonax traillii
TGGGCTGGGAGGGGATGGGGCACAGGGGGATCCATGGGCTGGGAGGGCTCTTTCCACCTCAGGGATTGGAATTGTGGATGCACTAGAGGGTGAACACTGGGCTAACAGGGACACTGCACAGCTCAGAAGGTGCTTGGGCTGCTGGTGCTGCAGGTGACAAATCCCAGGGATGGACAGGAGGCACCCAGGGCAGAGTCAGTGTCTTGTGAGGAAGGGAAATAGGAGCGTCCTGATCCTGCCCAGCCACGTCACTGTCTTCAGCTCAAACGGGTTTTTTTTCTGTTTTCTAGATATTTCTGAGCTCCACTGACCCATGACTGTTGTGGCTTCTCTTCCAGCCTTCCCTCTGCCGCCGGTTTATTTTATGTTTGAACAAACGCAGCCCTCCTTTGTTTCCTCCACTGAATTCTTTATTTATTATTTCCTAAAATGATTTGATTTTCCCCCTCCTTCCAAACACATATGATTGCAATAAGCCCATACAAAACAGGACCGAGAAACAAAAGGCTGAACATGCTGATAATGTACATTTGGTTTGTATTTATCGTTTTAAGATGTGTTTTAATTGGTTCACTACCAACATCCTGTAACTTTCAGTCAGACAGAAGAGAAACCTGTTTCATTTTAAAGTCACTTAATTTCTTCCCTCTTTCAGCTGAGAGCAGTGGGTAAGGCCCTACTGTGGTATCTTCGAATTTAATTTCATTAAAACATTTTTTAGAAGAGAATTACAGTGCATCTCGGTTTGTGATTCTCCCTGGATTTCATTGTGAAATGGGTTTTTAAAAGAACACGGACAAAAACCATGTTTTGGAACATAAACCTTCATGCACAATTTCTAACGAAAATATGCAGCTATAAACCTGGAAATAAACAGTTTTTCTTGTTATTCCAGGAGCTTAATCTGTTTAGTTTAATGAGGAGAAAGTGGAAAGGTGACAGAAATGTCACCTTAAAGTGCTTACCTACAGCAAAATTCGAGTCAATAGGCTAAAGGTGTGACAACACCCAGTTTAATAGAAACCTTTATTAAAAAAAAAAAAATTAAAAAGTAGAAATCCAGGAAAAAAGGGTTGGAAGAGTGATCTGAAAGATCAGCTCATACATCCCCCCTGGACATCAGGAAGGAAAACCTCACCTTGGTGGGTCTGCCAGGTGTTTAAAGTGAGTGTGTCCCTCAGAACCCCCCAGGACAGCAGTTCCACCTCAGACAATTCACCAGGGCCCTCGGGTTTATTGCTGAGAACTCGAGGGCTGAGGTTTGGTGCCTCCTGAAAGGTCGATGTGCACCAAGCAGGAACTGCTTTGAGGAAGTCTCGCTGTGCAGGAGGTCACCCTGGGAAGCCACAGGACCTTGCCCTTCAGGAGGTCCCTGTCACTCTGACCTTGGACTTTGGGCTATCATTTGGGATTAACAGTTTTCATAGATATTGTGGGTTTGGGAGGGTTAAAAGTGCCCTCCTGCCCCTCCTAAAATCAGAGCTAAATAAAACAGGGGACAGCTGCAGGTTTTTCTGTCTTCCACCTCATTGCAACACTTTCTGTGCAACGTCTTGACTTTGTTTCACCCCTGGTGGTTCCAAAAGCTCTCTTTGAACACCAGATTTGGTCACCTGGCACGTGTGTTCTGCTGGGATTTGCAGGGGATTTGAATGGGGATTGACGACCATGTTGAGGTCACAGCCAGACCATGAGGATGATGAAAGTCCTTTCAGATGATTCCACAGGCAGTGCTGTCTCCTCTCAGCTAACTCTGGGCCAGGGATGTCCAGACTTGCACACAAACTCTCTCCTCCATGGGAAAAGGTGTCCCCAGCCCTCCCCTCTCCCGTGTGATAAGGAATTTCTGCTGCTGTGGTAAAACTGTTTTATGTGGTCAGTCCAAATCAAGAAGTTTATTAACAGAAGTGGTGAAGTGGTGGCATTACCTGGCTGTTTTCCTGGGTTGGTGTCACCCAGCCCGAGACCTGCAGGAGCTGCCAGAGCAGGGCAGGAGGAGCCCCAGGGGACTGGAGGTGCTCAGGGTGAGCTCTGACAGGCTTTTCCCCCAAAACTGAGCAGTTTCAAACCTAAGATGGTGAGAAGGAGCTTTCCTGTCTCTGAGGAGGGTGAGTAGTTGGACACTCCTCAGGAAAACTTCTGCAAACTTGAGTTTTTGTAAATGCTGCGGAGTTTCCCTTTTCCCTTTGGCCACTGGAAAGGTGGTGGTGGGAAAGGATGGAAAAAGCTTCAGTTTGTCTGTCTGTTGGCCAATCTGGTCAAAAAGAGAGCTGGGAAGTGTCTTTTTCCATGGAAGTCCTTGCTGGAAGGCTCTGCCCAGCTCTGCCAGCCTGAGCTCTGTGGGGCTGGCTGGGAGATCACAGCTTGTCTGGGTGTTCCTGCAGCATTTCTGTGATTCTGCACAACTGAGAGGTGCAAAGGCAGGGAGTGAGTGGGATTCAAGCCACAGTTTGGAAGCCTTGTTTAGGAAGGAAGGGCCAATATTGCACTCCTGTGGTATGGGCAGTTACTCCAGGAAGGAGGGATCCCTCTGGCACTGGGATCACAGGATAAATAACAGTATAAATAGCTCTGTGTGCTTTAAACCGAATACAGAATCATTTCTTTAGCTCAGCACGCTGGAAGTTTGCCAAGGCTGTGCTAATTATATTGTATCTTGTTTTTATCATATATGTTACAAACGATTTCTTATGCCAAAACGTCTGGACACGTTTCCCCGGTATCCCATTACCAGTTTAGGTTTCTGCCCATCCTCTCCCTCGTGATGATTTTTTCCTGTAGTTTTCTGTGCCATGACCTGCTGCCACAGCAGTGCTGCTGGGGCAAGTTCCTTAAAAGTGGGTGAGAAAGGCAAAGAAAAATCCAGGGTTGAAGTGCATCCTGATGCAAACACACCCTGTGGTGTGTGCGACTCTGCCCCGCTGGAGGCACCTGCAGGCTGTGTTTTCCCTGCTGGAAATCACACAGGCTTTGCTGGCCATGGAAATCTTGCAGAGAGCAGCTGTGCCACTGAGGAAAGAGCTTTTCTGCTGCAGTGTTCAGAGAAGAGGCAGATAAAGGCAAAGGGGGGTTTGGGCCAGAGCAATGCAGAACTCGGAGGGAGAAGAGCTGAGGCGATGGAAGATAAGAATAAAGAGGATGCAGAGGGCGATCAGATGCAAAAGGAGAATAAGGGGAAAAAGGTGGCCGGGACAAAAGGGGTCAAAAGGGCACAGAAAATAAGAAGTGGAGTGGAGGGGGGAGCATTTCTGTGCTGCAGTTTTCCACGAGACCTTTTTAAGGTAGACATCAGTTTAAAATGCTAGCTGGGAGAACCTCAGAAGGACAAAGTTTTATAACTCTAAAGACAACACAACTTAGATGGGATTTTTTTGTTTTAGGGGAAGTTTTCACCTTGAACACTTGAATAGAAAAGAGGGGATGCTCATTGCAGAAGCAGATGACGCTCAGTCACCAGGGTTTCCAGGCTGCTGGAGTTGGGGTCAGGCATCTCTCCTGATGGTCCCTGATCTGGGCATGGAGCCCTTCACCCCGAGCAGTGAGGGGAGCAAAGAGCCCCAGAGCTCTGGGAAGGGCAGGGGAGCTCCCCCGTGGCTCAGGCAGAATAATTTCGCTGTAAACACCCATGAGATGCTCCGTCATATCCAGTTCAGGGGAGAAGTCAGTCACCAAAGATGACAAAGGGGTCCTTGCTCTTGAGGCCCGAGATGCTGATGAAACACTCTTTGAACTCTTTGAGGTTTCTTTGGTTTCTTTCTCTCTCTTTTTTTTTTTTTTTTTTTTTTTTTTTTTTTTTTTTTTTTTTTTTTTTTTTTTTTTTTTTTTTTTTTTTTTTTTTTTTTTTTTTTTTTGTCCTTGTGGGTTTTTGCTTTCTTCTGAAGAACAAAAAAGTAACTTCCCATGCAGATGTGGCCTGTGCAGGACAAGGACTCTTTTGAACTATTTTACATACAGTCCCTATTCAAAAGAATCTTCTTGCAGCTTCCTGAGGAGCCCTGACAATGTTCCATTTGGGTGAAGACATGAGGAGAACAGGATTACAACTGGCTGAGGCCCACTGGGGCATTGCTGAGGGAAAGGGGCAGGATTCTTTGCTGTGTTCCCTGTCCAGTGGTGAAATAGATCTGAATCCTGAAATTCTCACCGGTTTTATTCATCTGAACATATGTAATAGAATTATTCTTTCCTAATATTAGTTATTGTTATGCTTTCTATCGTGGCATGTGCAATTCCTGCTGAGCCTGAGGCCTCTGATGCCAGGAGTTCATGTCCAGAGTGGGAAAGATCCCAAACTAAAGCTGGTCAGAAAACCTCTGGCACGTTTTCCATGTAAACATCTCAAATGTATAGTTTCCTCAGCAAAGACATCAACTCAGCTTCTATTTCAACAAAGCCTATTTTTAATTCTGTAGATAAAAATAAATAAAAACAAAACACACTGGTTTTCCTTCCTAGGGGACTCGAACATCTGGGTGGTTGTTCTTTGCCAGTTCTCCCCTGGAAGAGTCCAGAAGGAACACAAAACCTCCTTAGCTCAGGCAGCTGCAGGGGGGTGAAGCTCTGCGGGGAGGTGACAGAAAAGTGACACTGAACGTGGTGCAAACAACACGCAGGTGAATCCAGGGATGGGAGTCCTGGAAGGGATCATTGCTGTGCTTCCTGTTTTTTTTGCTTTTCACGTGGAAAAGCAGCACCTGCTGAGGAATAAAACCTGCAGCACTTGTTGGCAGGGCCAGGCAGGAACGCGGTTGATGACGGGTTCAGGTGGTGAGGTGGCTGGGACAGGAGAACTCCAGGAAGCTTTCCCGTGGATTCCCAAAGAGAGGGAGCAGGAGCGTGGCCATGGCTGGGAAATGCAGTCCTGGCAGCACAGAGGGTGCTGTGCCAGCCGCTCACAGGGGCTGCTCTGCACCCTCTGCTCACTCTGAGCCCTGCTCAGCGGCTCAGGACAGGGCTGGCAAAGGCTTGGCTTGATCAGGGGTTGCCTAAATTAGGCTAATGATGGGCTCTCCTGGCTAATGCAGGGGAGAGAAAGTTCAAAGCCTGGTATTTCTGAGCACAAAGTCCAAATACCTGCCAAGTCTCTTTGATGAAGTGTCTTTGTCAGAACGATTAAATGAAGGTTAAAAAGGCCAGACCTTTTCTCAACATATTTGACTTGCTCTTTCTTTCCTCTCTTCAAGGTGTCTTCATGTTACATTTATTTGCTTCATGAATTCTTTATTACACTAATCAGTCCTGATGTACAAACTCATTAGAAAATGAGCTGGAAATGCAAGATCTGTCAAATTTCAGAGACTTCTGACATCGTTAGACTCAAGGGCCTTTTTGCAGAGAAAAGAGAGAAAGGAAAGAAGCTAATGAGGAAATGTCAGATAAGGTAGAAGTCAATCCGCTTGGGGATGAAGTTTTACAAAGTTCAGAGAGAAAAGTTGTAGCATTGCCAGGCTAAATAACAAATTTTTTTTAATGTAAATTTTGGCACAGGGGATTTTTTTTTCCTTGCTGTGGTGTTACTGCACGTTTCTGGTTCGGTTTTGTAATGGACGTTTTAAATCAGTTTATCACGTTGCTTTTTTAATGATGACACAGAAATGACTGGAAATAACTATTTGAATGGGGCTTCCTAATTATGTGAATTATCAATTTTCATTTTGGGTCTTGTGCCAATCTCAGCCTGAGCATTCCTCAGGGATGTGCCTGGAGCATTCCTTAGGGATGTGTTCAGCTGCTCTGCTCGGAGGGGCCGAGCTGGGCTGAGCATCCCTGCCCTCCACCTCCAACCACAGAGCAGTGAACAGGAGCTGTGGCTGCTCAGCACCTCATAAAAACCAAACCCTGTGGCTTTTGGGGGGATAAAGGAGAGAAACCGGGCTCAACAAATAAGATAAGTTTGCTGGCAAACCCTTCGGAGCAGTGAAAGCAAAACCCGAGGCGTTTCCACCCCCCCATTAGAGGGGATTTCAGCCCTGGAGCTTGGCCTGCTCTGGAGTCATTGGTCCCCAAGGACCATCTCACCATTTCCTGCAGACACTGTGCCAGGGGCAGCTGCCCTGTGTGTCCGTGCCGGGGGTGGCACTTCGGGCACCTCCATCCCCATGTCTGGGGCTGCAGCTGCACCCTGGGCAGTGCTGGGGACGTGGAACAGGGCAGGGGAAAAGCTGGACCTGCAGGACCCCCCTCCAGGGCAGAAGTGCTGCAGCCTGTGGGGCAGGGAGGGATGATTCATCCCAAGTTCTCTTAAAATCAGATTAGGGAGGGCAGGCCCGTGAAAGGGAAGGGGGTATGTTCTGCTTTGCAAATCCAACTCCATCAAAAAGGTGTCAAAGAACTGGCACTTCCTTCTTAGTTCTTCCCCCTCTTTCCTTCCCCTTTCTGTCTCTGGCTGATGTCTTGCCTTTTTTTACAGACAAACCCCACATCTCAAATTCCTCCTCCTCGAGGCTGGTCAGGTAAAGCAGTTCCATTAGTCCCTCAGGAAAGACAGAGCCTCGGGCATTTTCTTCACCTGAGGGGTGTGGATCTGAGTTCTGAGGAGCAGTGCAGGTTTCTCTGCCTCATCAGACCCATTCCCACAAGATCCCATCCCAGGGCAGCAGAAGGTGAAGAGCTCTGGATCGGGGTGGCTGCTGCTGATTTTGGGTAGGTGCTTCTATTTGCTTTACTCGTGACTTTGCTTCCAAGTCCCTTTACTCAGAAAAAAAATAACCGTAGGTGTCTTTTCACCCAGGTCTGCTTAAAGTCATCCTAAACCTCTCCCAAGATCTGTCACATCACTGTGGGGTTATCAGCCCCCGCTTGAAGATTCCTCCCTCTTTCCTTTCATTCCCAGTGTTCCGATCAGTTCTGGCTTATTTGCCTTTGAGTGTATCTGCCTGGAGCAGGAGGGTATTAAAGGCTATTCCTCTTGCCAAACAAAACCCACTTCTCTGCAGGTCTGAAATCTTAGCACACACCTAAACTGTTGGTTTTGGCTTTGGCATTTTACAGCCACTGGCACCCCTCCACTTTGTCTTTAGTCTCCATCAGCGGTCCGAGCTGTGACACCCATTTTGTCTGTGGGATCTGATCTGACTTTGGGTGTTGTGCTTCCAGAGGCAGCACCAACCTGGGAGCCCTGCAGGAGATTCCCTCTGGTCACCCCTTTCCAATGATCCCTGTTCCACTGAACAGTTTCCAGACTCTCTGTCCTGTGCTCCAGTGCTACACTTTGCTCTGGGACAAGGGTGGCTGCAGAAATGGGGAAGAAAGGAATGCCCAAATTATATCACAGAACAATTTCAAAGAATTGATGTTTTCTTTCACCAGAACCCAGTACTGTTCTTTATGTTACAAGGAAACTTCAAAATCAAACTTCTTGAACAATTCTCCTCATAGAGGGCTGCAGGACTCGCAGAACTGAGGGAGGCCAGGAGTTTTCCTCCCCACAGCCTGGTTAGCTCTTGCTGACCTAAACTTAGGAACCTTCAGCACTGCTGGTTCCCTGTCTTGATGTTCGTTATTCCTCCTGGTAAGGTCACTCTTCATTTATTTCTTTCTTGCCTGGTTTATCTGCTCTTCCCTCACCTACTTTCTGCTGCTGGGACAGCCAGGGCTGGGAGGTGGATTAGATGCTGCACAATCTTTGCACCAACTGATTATTTGTGTAAATAAGCACTTCACTATCAAACCAATTATGTTTATATGAAAAAAAAAATCCTTTGATACTTCCTTTTACTTTTTCCTATCTGCTGTTACTGAAAGATACCCAATCTCAACACTGAAAACTCAGAAATGAATAGAAATAGTAGATGGAAAAAAAAAAAAAAAATCACTTCCACAGCCCAATGTACCTGGGCTGCCTTTCCCTCTCAGAGGGGGTCAGTGAATTTTCACTCCTTGAGACATCTTTGGCCGCTCTTTGAGTGAGTTCAAACACGTTTCTGAAGCCATATACGGGGAAGTTTACATTTCTGCCAAGTGCATGTTGATAAAGGGCAGACTTTGATCCCTCTGCCTGTCAGTTGTACCTCCTGTGCTGGGTTAGGACAAAAGTCTAAGGATAGTTCCCTCAACGAATGGATTCTGCTGCCTCTGAAGGACTGCATCTGTAACAGTCAGTGTGAGCTGCCAGGACTGTGCTTGCAGGGATTTACCTGGGGGAAATCCTGTGGGGAAGAAGTGGTTGGAAACATCTAAGCTAACCAGGCTCATCCTAGTTGTCAAACAGCTGGTGGGGGGAAACAATCCCTATTTATGGAGGCTCTGCAGGTATTTAGAGGCAAACACACACCTGCATGAAAGGCCTATAAATAGAACACCTGACACTGCCTCCACTGGTTGTGTTGTTGCAGTGGCTGCAGCTCATACAGACAAGTTTTCCTATACAGATTTAAGTGGATTATTAGAGGGAAAGGAGTAATTTTGTGAAGAGTTAGTGCTGCTGCCAAAATGCAGCAATTTTAAAGCAAAGGAGCTTCCTGAATACTTGTACTTTTATGTTGGCCTGACCTGGGGCTCAGGAAGTTACGAATGCTTGAAGCAAAAACCCATTAGAAAAACAAGGTGAGCCTCTGTGTATAATCACTGCTGTGTCACTGCCTGGCTTTGGGCAAAGACTGCTGAAGGGCACAGGGCTTTATACTTCTTGTGGCAGTGCTTTGTGCTGCTAAAGGCCAGGGCAGCAAAAGAACTGCTAAAGCAGTTCAATATTAAATGTACTCTCTAATGCAGGCAGGGGACGCTGAGATTGTATTTGGTTTTATTTAACACCGTTTTGTTTGCACTCAGGGCGGGTGTGAGTGGTTTGGACTAAGCTGTTCTTAGCTAGGCTGGCTTTGGGGATGCAGGGTTCAGACTTGGGAAGGCAGGATGTCTGGCTGTGCCCTGCAGGATAACCTGTATGTGGTCACTTCTTCTCTTGGCTCTGCAGTGGAGGGATTTCTTGGTTCTTTGGGGAAAGGACTCTCTTGCTGCAACCTGTTCCATGTCCAGCGTCTGTTTGAGGTCTCTGGGAATTGCTGTAGCACAGATAATCACCTCAGATGAGTGAAGGCAACCTCAGCTCGGTGTTAACCTGCTCATGGGCTCCCCTTGAGCAGAAATCCAAACCCCAATCCCTGCCAGCAGCGAAAGGTGCGTTCATCCCCTCAAGGTCTGTGACCCAGACACACCAAGGGCTGGTGGATTCCGAGCTGTGACAGGGGCTTTTCTCAGTCATGAAATACAAGAGGAGCTTCTGTTCTGTCATTCTGAAGTTAGTCCGTGGCGCCCTGCCCGCAGCTCTCCCGGAGGTGACAATGCCAGTGTCCCTCTGCTTTGTCCCCCTGCCCTGCCCACTGCAGATAGTGCCGGCATCCGCCTGCACCCAGCGCACAGCCTCCAGCGCTGCTCCCAGATGAGTTCAACTTTCCCCCCCCGCCCTCCCCTTCCTTTCTCTTCTTCCCACCTCCCTCCCTCCCTCCCTGGTCCTTGACAGAGGCGCAAACACTCTTAAATGAGAGATAGTGGCTTCCATCCAATGGAGCCCCGGTTAATCACCGAACATCGTGGGAAAAGCACAAGATGAGGGCCGAGAAACAGCCCATTGTCTGGGCAAGATTAAAGCCCCAAAAGCCGTATTGTCTGCTGAGGGGATAAATCTTCCTGCTGTCACTCAAGCACTGAATTAAATTCCCCTTCATTTCTAAAGGGGCTTATCTGTGCTGAATAGGCTGTTGCGCCACAAGCGTAAGGGAACGTATTAAGTGAGCTCCTGTCTTGGGCACCTTCACAAATAGACGAAAAACAGGAGCAAATCTGGAAGGGGCGGGCGGGAGGGGGAAGATCAGGAGTGCTTTGGGCTGGGGGGGAGAGGAGGGATGTTAATTGTTCTCGCAGGTCGTTATTGCTGACGGAGGAGGTAAATGAAATGGCTGTTCTGATTGACTGTCCAGCTTCCTCCCATTGACATAAATAGCGAGCATCCTTCGGTGCCAGGGTGGTTTGGGCAAAGGGATGGCCTTGCACGGTCCGGGGCGGTCCGGGGCGTCCCAGAGTGCCAGTGCGATCCCTGCTGGGGTGCCCAGGGGAGGAACCAGGCTCTGGGGGATGCCGAGGTTCGGGTTAGGTGCTCTGCCAGCACCCTGTGCCACCCAGGTGGTCCGGGGAGGGCGATTCCCGAGGGTTTTGTGAGGCGTTGGCTCAGCTGGAGGAGCTGGCTCCCCCTCTGCAGCCCAGGGGCTGGGCTGGGCTGGGCTCTGCTGGGAGCTGGGCAGAGGAGGAATGTTGGGAGCAAGGCAGTGTCTCCAGGAGCAGCCCCACAGGCACCAGCAGCACTCACTGCTGCTTCTCCAAACGCTTCCTCTGGTGGCTGGCAGTGGCCCAGCACTGCGAGGACACGGGACACGCAGTCACAGCTCCTGTCACTGGGATTTTCTCCTCCTTCCCTTCTGCTCCCCTCCCAGCGTTCCAGCCGGGGATGCCTCGCTGGGAATGAACGTCGTGTCATTATTTGGGTGGTTCAGAGAGGTGTCTTTGAAAGGCAGTGAACAGGGCTGTGAGGGGCTGGTGGCTGCACCAGGTGTCCCATCAGGAGCTCGAGGTGGTGGAGCTGCTGGGGATCTGCTCCTTGGGGGATGCCAAAGGCTGGGAGTTGGGTCCAGCTCCCTTTGCACTCCCAGGGCTGAGCTGGGAATTCTTCTCCAGTCCTGTTAGAACCCAGGGAAAGGGCAAACAAACTCTTATTTTTTCAGGTTAGCTGGTATTCCTTGGCGCCAAATCAGAACAGTTGCACCAAACCAATCTTTAATATCTACAAATCAGAAGTGATGCCATTCTAACTATGTAGGTAGGACTGAATTCTGCCTCCTTGTTGATAACATTTCTTTTTTCTCTCTGTCTCTCTCCAACCAGAATTTATTCTTTTTTATTAGCTCTTCCTGTGCCTTTGGTGATGATCAGGGTGTGTGATGCTCTGCTCATCTGCCATCTTCGTTGGCAGCCCGGTTGGTTTGCACTTCTGCAAAATAAATGCAGATGGAAAAAGTTCATTATTGCAGTTAAAGGTTGGAGGGGAACTGGTTTTGAGCCAAACCTGAGCATTCTACTGGCTGTGCATTTACAATGCAAATGCTGAAGGACAGCAGCATTTATGTTTCTATTTACCACATAAAATATTAACTAGGTAAAACATCCACCCAGCTCAGGGATCAGGCTTTGCAGTCGAACAAACAGATGATTATATGTCCCCTCGGTGGTGGGGGGTTGGATTAGGGCCTCCTTGGTACGATTTGGGAAGTGCTAAACAGGATTTTCTGCATCCTGAGTGGAGTTTCCTCTTGTTGATAGGGTTTAATGCTCCCGTGTGCAAATCTCTCACTGTGCAAATACCTCCAATCTCTCCTCTTAGCCACCCAAACCATTGCTCAAACAAGTGGGTTTACACCTGCTTACCAGATTAATTTAATTAGCCAAAAATGGAGTGAAAGAACTGGCTTGAGAACAATAGTTCCCAAAGAACACTTCTTTCTGTTTCTTGTTGGTTCTGGTAATCTAGTGGAAGCTGGATTGAGATATTATTCCTCTTAGTTTCCTGGCTTCTTGTTTCAATACACTGACTTGAGAAAATAAATGATCAGAATCGTGTTTTGAGGGGATTTTATATTTGGAATTATACAAAGTAAATTTTTTATACTTCCTTCTTATGAAAGAGCTGATCTAGTCTCTCATTTTAAGCAGACAGCCTTTTGCAGCAAAGAAGGGGCCTTATAGTCAAACTGTCTTTTCACACTCATCCTCCTTTACCATTTTAAAGACACCAGACAGATTCCTGTTTTAGTAAATCCACATTTTCTATTAAATACAGTTATTTAGAGGTACACTGGGTGGGACAAAGTAAACCCACTGAATAATATACATTAATTTGGTTAGAAATCAGCTGGTATTTTCCTACTGAATTGAGATCACAGACTGCTCCACGCATTTCTCTTCATCTTCCACAACCTTTTGGAAAAGGCACAAGCCTTAAGTAAAGCACCTTCAGAGTCCTACATAATGCTACTTTCAAAGTAATTTGTATTTAAAAAATAATAATAACAAGCAAACAAACTTGTCAGCCCATAGGATGCTTCTGCCCCGCGGCTTAATGGCACAGGTCTTTATACATCCAAATCCAGCAGCTTTCAATAACAAAGGATGAAATTCATGAAACAAATTGCTTCCCTCGTCACAAGTCACACTCTCGTGTGCCAGGGGAAGGATGTGTTGATAACATTAAAATAGTTTGGTCGCCGATGAATTGTAAATTCCCACCGAGCCTCGGGCCTCGGCAGCGAGCTGTGAACAGCGTGGGGCTGGACACAGAATGCTCTCAGATTGGGGCATTCACCACTTCATTTCTCTAATACTTCTAGGATAAGAGCTAAGGAACACCACGGGGAGATTTTTGGTAGGCAGCCTTGAGGGGGAAAAAAATAATAAAAAAAAAAGAGCAAAATATGCAGAGGCGACTTAATGAACATCCAGGGCTCTTTAGGGCTGCTCTGGCGGAACTGTGAGCTCTGGCTGTGACTTTCAGGGGCAGGGGAACAAAGGAGAAATGTTCCTGAATTCCCTTCCTGACAAAAGGGAGCAGGTTTGCACCCTTTGAAGGGGGAGCTGCTCCTCATCCCCAAGGAATTGCACTGAGCAGGTTCTGCACTCTGTGGGGCTCCAGCACAGCCTCTGCTCCTGGAGGAGATCTGAGGGTGGGAGAGAGGTTTGGGGCAGTTTGGGACTCTTCTGCTGATGGGACTGCAGGGACATGGAGGTGCCTGAGCCCTGGATGGTGGTGGAGCTCTCAGCTCCTGCCCCCCAGGCACTGGGAGCTGTCAGATGAGTGTCCTGTGGTATCAGCTGTATCTGTGTAGAGCTGTGGGTGGCTGGCACATGCTGGTGCTTTCCAAGGGGATGTGATGAAGGCTGGTGGTTGCTTCTCACGTGAGCCCAGTGACCTCCTGTGCCAGTGCTGCAGAGCAGAGCTGGGATAACGCCCTGAGGGACCCGGCCCCGGTGGGTTTGTCTGCAGGATCCCACCCTGAATCTCACAGAAATAACAGGAAAATGCTGTAGTTCTGCTCTTTAGTCTTCCCCAGTCACTGTTTTAGTCAGATCTTTGAGTCATCCAGCTCAGCTTGGATCCAACCGACCTCCCAGTGGCCAAGGCAGGGGCTTTCTGTGCCAGGTGGGGTGACCCCTCCCTGATCTGAGCCCATTTGGAGGTCAGAGCTGAGCCTGCCCTCCTCCCTCAGGACCCTGAGCTCTGCTCAGGGGGGCTGGCACTGCAGGTCCTGGGCAGGGCAGGGGGACCTGGCACCGGGGAGCTCCTCGTGCGGGTCAGGACACTTTGGCAGGGCCCAAAAGGGTTAACAAACCCCCGGCCTGGATGGCTTTGTTCACTGGCAATCTAATCAGATGGTAACCTACAGTCTATATCCAAGCAATCCTTTCCTTATGATAGTGATTAGTATTACACTGGGAATGAATAGAGCGAGGAAGGATTCCTATGGTAACCTTCCAAATGCATTCCATGGGCAGGCTCTGCCTACTCACAATAATTACGTTCTTAACCGGTCTAACAAACGGCATGCTAATTAGCTGCTTAACCAGCCCCAGCTCATTATTACCAAGGTTGGGCAGGCTTGAGTAAAGTGACCCAGAGGGAACAGGCCCACTTAAAAAAAATAATAGTAATAATAAGACATTTGTCAGATTGGCCATGAAGATGGACCTCCTCCTCGGTGACAGGACTGCCTTTGTGCGGGGACTGGCCTTTTGGCAAAGCCACCTACCCTCAGCAGAGAGCTCCAGCTTCCCTGCAACGCCGCTCCCTGGGCTGCCTGGGCCTTAGGTTGGCATCTGCAGGACTTTACAGCGAGCAACAAGTGCCACCAGGGATTGTCCCAGCCCTGCTTGGACTTCTGAGCCAGCAGTGACCTTGCTCCAGAGTGGCTGGGCCTCGCTGGTTTGGCTGAGCTCTAACTCTTGTCCTGTGCTTGGAGAAAGCCTGTTGGTTGTTATTTTCTGGGATAATCTCCCACCTCTTGTTCCTGACAGGCATACTCCATCCAGCCTCTCCTACTGCAGTCATGGGGGAAGTTTCATCAACTGTGTTTGCTTTATTTGCTTTCTTGTTTTTTTTTTTTTCCTTACAAAATGTTTCATTTCCTGCTGGTCCAAGTGGTGGCTTTCAATAGAGGGGGAATAGGGAGATCAGCACTTTCTCTGCTCTTGGAAAGGTGCGTGGTGGGGCAGTTTCCAAACTGGACTGTGCTTGGGAGGCTCCTGCTTGAAAAAAAGCCTCAAAATCCAGTTGTCTTTCTGGCCAGTCAGCTTAGCTTGCAGTAGCTCCTGTGGTTAAGGAAAGATCACAAAAGCGAGGAGGTTTTAAAACTCTTTTTACAGTTCTTCGGTGTCAATCCACAAAGTTAATCCTAATGTCAACAAAGAATAACACTATTTATGTGCCACTAAATGCAAAGTCGTGCTATGGCAGAGCCTGCAGTGGCAGGGTTTGCTCTAAATACAAGCTGTTCCATTTTTATGTCTCTGCACCAGCTGGAAATTCAGGCTCCTACCATGATTTCAAATATTGATTTGGTTAGCACACATCAAAACACTACCTTGAGATATTAAGCAGAATGTTTATTTTTGGGTTTCACACTCCAACCCTTTTAACACCTTAATGTGCTCGTGCGTTTTGTTGCACTCCTAATTATTTTTTCCCCTCTTCACCTCTGCAGTTTATTCCTACATTGTTGAAATGCAAGTGCATGAATAATGAAAGCAGGAGGAGCACGTTGGCTCCACCAGAATCCAGTTTCCTGCTTGGATTGGCTTACAGAGACCCACAGGTCACAGAGGGCACGTTGGCAGCCAAAGAAAGGAGCTGTATTTACAATCTGTGTGATGAGTTTGACAGTCAGGAGATGGTCTCAAGTCGAATGAGAGGCAGTTTCGTGCTCAGGTGTTGGTACATAATATTTTAACTTCTTGAAAGGAGTATTTCTCTTAGCAGCAGCAGTGACTTCCTTCACCTTTCTCTAACTCAGGAGGAATTTCTTCACAGGAAGGGTGGTGAGGCCTTGGCAGAGGCTGCCCAGGAGGGTGGGGGAGTGCCCAGCCCTGGAGATGTCCAAGGAAGGACTGGACGTGGCACTCAGTGCTCTGGGCTGGGGGACAGGTTGGACTTGATGACCTCAGACGTCTTTTCCAACTAATTTATCCTGGCATCGTGTTTATCAGTGCAATAGAAATGCACATTTCTGAGAGCAAAATACATTGCCATCTTTCTTCTTCTTCAGAAAACACTGGCAAACCTCATGCCAGCAAAACCTGGCAGTGTCCATGTGCTGGTTTTGTCCAAGGGCTGATCCGTGGTTTGTGTCCTCCTTTGGAGGGATCAGGTTGGAGAAGGGCCGTGCGTGGCTCTGCAGGCAGATGTGAAAATGACTGGGATTTGCAAAGGCTCAAGAAGTTGGACATGTGGGTGCCCAGTGATTCTACCATTCCCATGAGCAATGGCTATTGATGAACCAGAAAATATCCACACCAGGATAGTGCCAGGCAGAGCAGAATGATTAAGGGATGAATATCCATTTTCGTTATCAACTTACTTTTGCCCAGTGTAATATTTAATTACATGTATAATAGGTATCTTTACCTTGGCTGGGTCAGAAATACATGGTACTGAGAGTGTTTACAAATATCTTGCATTCTGCCTGTTTAGCCCTTGTTATTAACATTTTCCATGTTAATAAATCTGCTCCTGGCTGGGTTTCCCCGCGGGTGGAGCAGCGTTTGGGGGTTGTGTTTCTGGCGCAACAGACCTTAATTTTCAATTTGAACGTGAAAGCATCTCCAGGATTTTGTGTTGAGCTCCTGTGTGCTCACCAACTGCAGGGCAGACCTGGTGCCATGTGGGTGATGTGTTCAACCAGCGGAGGATAACGGGGCTCACGTTTCAGCTCTCATTCCGAAGCTGCTCTCGCTGCAAGTTGAGAGCTGGGCAGTGAAACGACTCCAGAAAATCCCACACTGCTCCCAGGCCAACTCACATGTAGAATTGTCACCTCCTGTGACTGCTCTGAGCGACTGGGGCAGCTCTAACAGCTGCAGTACAGAGGGGGGAAATCACGCTTTAGACACAAAAATCAGAATATATTACCCAGCTTCTGTGTTGAATGGTGAATGTGATTTTAACCATTCGAGCAGAATGAGAAATAACCAGTAATTCACCCTTGGGGAAGAGGTGCTGTTGGTCAGTCATGGGCTGGGGCAGGAATGCAGCCTGAATTCCCTTCTTTCCACGGGAATGGAACAAAAGCTCCAGTAACGTGGGCAGAGGGGAAGAGTATTTTAAAACTCCGGCAGAGAAACAAACCCTTCCTGAAACGAGAGGAGCACACCAGGTGCCTGGCCTGACCAGGCTATCAGGATGCCCTCGGGTCAGAGGAGGAGGAGGACATCAGTTCTCCTCTTGGTGTTATGGGGACACGGCATAGGGACAGATGGGGATTGAGGAAGGATCCATGTTCTGGTATTAACCAGAAATGTAATTATTTCTCAGTGTCTCGCCTCCTGTAGCACACAGTTTGATGCTGAGAACTGTTTCCTCCGTTGATTAGTGGCTTTCTTGTGTCTGCAGTTGCTCCTCTGCCCTGCAGGCTTGATATGGATGCTCACACCCCCCGTGCCATCATCCCGGTTGTGTGAACACAACCAGGGCCCCAAGGGATGGGATCCCGAGCTGAAGGTCCCTGGAACAGCCAGGTCTGGGACAGGCTGTCCTTGCTCTGCAGGCTGCTGGCCCAGGCTCCTCGGGAAGGGCAGGGTGGGAGTGGATGAACCAACCGGAATGTGAAGGGCTTTTATTTCTTCCAAGTCAACGCGAAGCGTTAGAGTCGCTCTGTCCCATCTCGAATAACTCACCGAGCAGGAAAATAAACAGCTGAGTGGACACAGAAGACTTCAAGTCCTCTGGCCCCAGGTCTTTCAGCACTGCTGAGTGATTTTTGTATGTACAAAATTTCCTTTCACTGCTGACTCGGGCAGTGATGTGTGTTAAGAACCAGCTGAGACTTTGGCACTAAACCCCGCGGAATCTTCTATTATGCTCGAGAAATCCTCTCCCTCTTCCCCAGACAAGCCACAACTTCTCAATTTCCCAACTCTGTCGGTAGGGAAAGTGGAGTTATTAACAAGGAGATGCCTAGTTCTCTGGAAGTAAACCAGACATTGCTGGAAGTCTTCCTTGTGCTTGAAAATCGGTGGGGTTTTGGGTTGTTTAGCTGTTGGTAGCCAGGACTCTGCAGATTTGGGGGGCCTGTCTGAAGCAACACCTCCCAAACTCCCAGAGAGATCCCCTCCTAATACAGTTCGAGTTTGTGGTTCTGGACAAGCCCCTAACCCTGAACTGGAGCATATTCATAACCACCCCCATCTGTGTAAGGCAGAGAAGGAACAAGGAGTATGAAAACACAGCTTCTGAGAGCTCTGTGAAAGATTCCCATTATCCTGCCCCAGATGGCACCAGCTGTACTCCTGGACCAACACTAAATGACTGTGGCTTGTGCCAAATATGTACTTGAGTGGGTTGTACATGCCCTTTACAAATAGAAGTTGAATGTTAATAGATACTGAATGAAACCCACTGCCAAACCAAACAGAGCCCCTGGATATATCCAGGGCATGCAGGGAAATTACACATTTCAGCGGCGCTCGCTGCAGAATGCGTGCGAGGGATTTCAAAGTGTCGGTGGATTTAATGCGCTCCTCGCTAATTCTCCCTATGCTAATGGCCGTGTGAGGATGCAGGAAGAAGAATGAGGGAAGGTTAAAAGACCGCTGCACTGATATCATGTAAATTCAGGACAGGGTCAGCGTACGGTGTTGTAAACAACATCACATCTCGGAGTACATGGAGTTCTGATCCTTTCAGGTATTCGAGCCTTTGTCTGCTGATATAACGCTTGCCTGTCAGCCCCACGGTCAGAGGCCCAATCTTTTTTTCTTCGGCTGCTGAAAAGGTCCCAGCGCCACATCGGGGCAACACACTGGCTGCCTATTCTCCTTCCCCACGGAACGCAATCACCGGACAACTCCGCTATAATTCACTCCCTGGCCAGCCCTTTCAAAAGGTGGGCTGCCTCGGTGCTGTTAGCCCAGCAAGATAAATCATGTACTCGAAATTAACTTCCATTGAAAGGAAGGGGTGGAAGAAAAGCCGACTGGTCAGGCGGAGCATGCTAAAGAAAAGATGACTAGAGTTGATAAATGTCATTGCGGATAATTTGGGGGCTGTGATTAAGATCTTATCTAGGTAGGAAGTAAATAGAAAAGACTTAATAAAAGTCCTACCCAGGGATCCGTCCTTATGAACTTGTGAAGTTTTAATTTTTTTTTAAGTGAATGTTGAGGAGAGCTCCAGAAAGGTCTTCATTAAAGGGAAAGTTGTTTTCAGGGCGCTGCCTAGAGAGATCTGAAAGGCGCCTGGGTGAAACTGTACGTCTTCCCCCCGCTCCTTTTTCTTCTCCAGGGGAAAAAGAAAGCATCTTTGTCTAAAAATTCCTTTAAAAAGTTAAAGGATAAACAACTGGGGGAGAGTTGATGAGGATTTCTGGGTAACAATCATCTGTTTTTTCTCTGCTCTTTTTCTTTCTTTAATGAATGGGCTTTGCTGCCATAAAATTCCCTACAAATAAAACGTAACCTTATCCCCAATATGTGTAAGGGAGAGAAGGCAGAGGCCTGTTTGTCCATAAATCCACATACTGTTCACCCAGAAAGCATAAACCGCCTCCCATTTTTACTGTGCTGGCAAGAATTTGCTTTTAATATATTATTAGCAGTAGTTTGCCTTTTTTTTTTTTTCCCCCCTCCTTGTTCAACCAATTACTGCAGCAACCTGCGAGCAGTGAGCAGGAAGCAGCAGTAAACTCGGTGGACATCTGGGAGGGTGAGTGACAGGGATCCGGAGCCCGGCAGGAATTCCCTGTCCCGGAGAGGGGGAGCGTCCCCTCCCCCCTGCCCTGGCAGTGCTGCCTCTGCAGGGAGGGAGCACAGACAGCCCCGCACAGCTGGCCAGATGTTTGCTGTGGAGGGACTCCTGGGAGCTAATGAGGATGCTTAAAATTTTATTGAAGAGTGTATCCTGTGATCTCCAGCCTCTCTAATCTGAACCTCGGAGGATGCTGAGCTGTGAGGGGTTTCCAGAACCCTTGAAATGCCACCTCCTAAATCCCCCAGGCTTCTTATTTACTTCCTCCACGTCCTTTTACTACTTTCCTCGTTGCACAGAACGTATTTCAATCTGAAAACTGGATCATTTACTTAAAAAAAAAAAAAAATTTAGGAAAAGAACAGCCAAGGGCACCCAGAGAGGGGATGTGCAGAGCCAGGAGTGCTGTGGTGTTGCCCAGACTGGAGCAAACCAAGTTTGGAGAATTTTGGGAGATAGAGAATGATTCTGTTGTGTCTCTAACCCCTTTGTATGTCAAAGCACTGCTCTTGCTACTGCAAAAACAAATGGGCAAAGGCAAGAAGTGTGAGTAATTTGTCTCTCAGAAAGACCCTGATATTGAGTAAATTATTAGACAGCGGTGAAGGACAAGAGCAGAACCTGCAGTAGCAAAGTGCTGTTGTTGTGCTCTCAGATCTGCAGCTGCAGCAGGGGGGAAGATCTGGGGCCAGTCCTACAGAAAACAAGAGGTTTCCAGGCTCAGTTGAAGCTGCTCTTCGCTGCAGATAAATTATTCTGGGTGGGCAGGTGTCACGTCAGGCCACAGGGTACAACATTAAACCTTCCCAGCTGCAGGTGTGGGACGCCTGGGACCCGATCCCTCTGCACAGGGGCAGCGGGGAGCACTCTGAACTTTGGGAAAGGAAAAGAATAACCAGTGCTGGGAGGCTTTCCTAGGAATGCTGGCTGGAAGGGGCAGTCCCAGGTCCTGCAGCTCCCTTTGGAATGAACGCCGTGTTTCAGTGTGGGGCTGAGCTGCCCTGGCGTGGCCTGGGGAGAACTGCCCTGCTTGTATTTATTTAAGACTCCTCAGTAACAAAACTTGGGAAGTTCCAATGGAATCTGCAGGTTTTAAAAGTGCACATTCCGCTCCACGAGGTTGTTTGCTGTATGTTTGTGAGTTCCATGGGTTCTGATGCTCTGAGCCAAAGTTTGGGGCTTAGGGCCTCAACAAGAGGAATGTCTGCCCTGGGGGACTGGCCACGCACTGCTCCTGTCACTGAGAGCCACCAGAGGCTCGGCTGCTGCAATAAGGGTTATCTGCATCAAAAAAATAATCATAAACCAGCTCTAAATGCTGGCCATCAGATGACAAACAGATGATGCTCTCGTGCTGCGTTTTGTGTTTGCGAGTGTGAAAATACCAACGGCCACGATAAAAACTTCAGTGCCAGCTAACTCCCATTTATAGAGCTGGTAGTGAGTGATGAAGTAGATGGAAATGATTAAATAGAACTTCCAACAGATCTTTTTCTTTGGAGATTTTTGCTAGGAGATGCAAGCAACTCTTAGAGGTGAAAAAGAAAATGACAAGTTTGCAATGCAGCAAACACATAATTTAATGTGGGGTTTATGTTTCTGAGCATTCCCTGCAAACTGCTCCATTTTCACAACTGTCCAGGAACTTCTGTTTTTCCTTCGAAGAGTTTGGGAAGGTGGTTACTGAGCTGTTTCTCTCGGGTGTCCTCACCTGCCAGCCTTCTGCTGGCCTTTGTCATGTGATTGCTGCAGAAAGTTGCATGGGTTTTTTTTAGGAATTTCTCCACTGAAATCTAGCTTCAAATACAAAACCCATCCTCACTCAGAACATACTCTGAGTTTGATTCAGGAGCGCTTTCCAAGCTCTCAGCATCCTCATTTTCCAGTGATCTCATCCCTGTGTCAAAATCTCCCTTGTTAATGACTCTGAGAAAACCGGGCACCCAATAAACTCGGTGTCAGGTAAAGAACACAGCGAGGATTGGGAAGTGACAGATAAAGCAAATATCCTGCTCCTAAACAAACACAGCAGGACAGGAGAAGATGACAAATGACGGGATTGTGTCAGCCTGGAAACAGATTGGACTAATGGCACGCTGGACTTTGCACTCCAGGGGATCGATACTCCATCAGGAGAGAGCTGAGGCCTCGGGAATGGCTTTGCAGGGGCAGGAGATGTGCTGATAGTGCGTGCTGGGGGCTCAGTGCTGGCTGCAGGGCTTGGGTAAACCCCAGGGGGACCCTGGGGGGCAGTTCTGGGCCCCGGGATTTCCGTGGGCTGGGGGGGAACCCTTTCCCCCGGGAGCCTTTCCCTCGGTGCTGGACACACAGCCGTGGCAGGGTCTGTGTCTTTGGGGGGTTTGGGCACTTCTGAGGGCTTAGGAAAAGAATACTAAAAAAATGGTTTATTTCTGGGACCTTGAGGGAGGCATAGAATACATTTATTTTTTTTCCCGCTGTGTTTGTGCCCTTCTGTTCCCCAAACCCCCAGCTGGGGTAAGCTGGGTTCACCCCATATGGAGCTCAGCAAAACTGGTGAGATGGGAGTTCTCTGTGCCATTTGAGCTGTGTGGTGCAGAAATGTGGCACTTCTTCTGTAAAAATAGGTGTTTATATGCACATGGGAAAAAAATAGCTGGCAGTTTTCTGCTCAGACAAGTGGGATGTCCCAGGACCCCTCATGCCAGGCACTATCTCCTTGTCTGGCAGGATTTCTGTCACCTGGGCTCTCATTTTCACCTACAGACACATTTCCACGAGCAGGGGCCACCAGAGCTGAGGGGATAAGGATTTGGGTTCTTTGCAGCTTCTGGTTGCACGTTAAGCTCGAGTGCTGAAGGCAAGGTGTGTGTCCATGGGCTCTCTGAACGGGAATGGTCCTCATAAACAGGAGGAGAACTCTCGGGGGGTGAGCTGAAAGGCAGTTTAGGGCTTTCCTTTTTTGGCAGTGAAGGAAGGAAAGTGAGAGTGTGAGCTCGTTTCTGGGCCACTCTGAGGTGTCAATGCAGGAAGGGAGTGAGGAACGTGCAGGTCCCCCCCAGCCTCAGAGCAGGGTGTGCCCATCTCCATCTCCTCTCTGGGGAGCAGCAGGCTGTGCCTGGGGATGTGCTGGTGCTCAAAAGCCTTTGGCTCAACTCTGCCGAGCTTTTACGTGTTCTTCAAACCCCACTTTGCTCCCCAGTGAGGCTGTGCACGCTCCTGAGTGCTCCGAGGGTTTAACTGTCTCCTGACAAACTGCCCTCTCTGTAATAGCTGTTCGTTGTCTACCTGAGCTAATAAGATTAACCTCGTGTGGAATATGGAAAAAAAACCCTCCCAACACGTGCTTTTTAGATTTATATGCTAATGAGGAGGAGCAGGAAATGAAGGCTGAGGAGGGAGACACGGTGGGAATGCTTTTGCTTGATCCAGGAAACAAAGAATTCACAAACTTCAGTGGCACCTGAGAGATCCCGTCCTATGGATCCCACTGAATCAGTGGGGCTGCTCCTGTGAGCGAGGGGTTTGTAGGATCAGCCTTGAAAATGTGTATTTTTAACTTGGAAAGGTCAGGTTCAGAACCCAGGAGATCCCTCTACTGCTTGTGCTTTTCCAAGGTGTTTATTCAGCTTTAAAGTCTCTTCAGAAGGAGAAGGAAAGAAAGCCTCTGGTGTGCCTATCGGTTTCTCTGTTGATATTTCTCTCTACCCATTTGATATTTTAGATAAATAGGAATTATCTAATCTGAAGGAACTCTTTGGAAGGCACAGCGAGTATTTTTTATTTGAGCCTAACAAGCTGCTATTTCAGAAACTATATATATATATATATATAAAACTATGCTATGGAAAGGTGAGGTTTATGTGAAGGCCATAGAATAAAAAAAGCAAATTAAATTCCAAGCAAAATACATAGAAATAAGTCATGGAGAAATTTAGCTGTGAGCAACGTAAATATTTTTAATGGTGTAGTATTTAATTAAAATCAAGTACTCTCAGTTGGCACTAAAATGCACACGAGCTGCAATAAGCGATGTGGACACTTTATAAAACAAAACAATTTAAAAATAAATGCGTTTAGGAAGGGCTGGTTCTCACAGCGTGTGCAGCCCCTGAGCTTACACGTCAAGGCTGGGATTTCATTCCTACCTGTGCCATTCCAGAAGGGAAGGCCCTGCCCAATCCAGCCCCTCTGCTCCCTATCCCTGCCTGCCCACCTTGCCGTGGGGTGATGCCCCTGCTTTTTCCTACCGATAACACAGTCCCAGGGCAATAAGGAAGCTGAAAGGGAATTGCTAAGGCATAGGAACTGTTATGGAGCTGGAATTTGCTGCTTAAAGACTTTCTGGAGTGATATCCTCTCCCCTCTTTGCAGGGAATGCTCTTGTACCTTGCCTTTATTGCTGGACACAAGGAGGTTAAGGAAGAGAGTTGCCAGTTAAGGATCTCTGCTCTGTGGGGGCTGACCTGGCTTAAAATCAGGTTTTGGGGGTGAACTGAGGGAGGGGGAGCAGGCAGAGAGAAGTTTAGTCTCAGTATTGTCTGGCTGGCTTGGTTACTGCCATGATCTCACTGCTTCTGGTTGTCAGACTGGACTAAAATCATAGAAATGATTTGCTGAGAATGGGAAAGTGAAGCCATTTCACATATATTTCAAATATTGCCTCTGTTTTCCTGAATTTTCTTGAACACCAGCAATTTAAACCAACCCAACAAGCAGAAATCTCTCACTTATTAGCTTTCCTCTTTTTTTTTTTTTCCCTCCTGTAATTTATGCATGATGTGTGCTCAGAGAAACTGGAGGCAAAAGGAGCGTTTCACATTTATTTTGGCTTGCCTTCCCTCGTAACACAGTCACTTGGGCCAGAGAAATTGCTCGTCAGATGGGTGGTGGGGCGGGGGCGAGCTCGCAGAATCCCAAAAAATGCTCCCATCTCTTTCCTGCTGGGCCTCAATAACAAATGCAGTGCTCCACGGAGGCACTGATGGGAATGGGTTGCTGCATAAGGTAAATTAGAGCCGATTCCCCACTCAGGTGTCTCAAAGGAATCTACTCATTTTGCGTTCCTAAAGAAAACGGGAAAGCCTGGACGACCGAAGGGTTCCTCACCTGAGGACAGGAGGGCTGTGCCCGGTGTGTGTGGCAGCAAACCAGGGCAGTCGGCGTTCCCAGAAGGGTTTTGTGTAAAGCAGGAGCTCTGGGAAGGGCCGGGATGCAGGCCGGGAGCTCTCTATGGCATCGCAGGGAGTCACCAGCCAGCTGTGCGGGGGGAAAGTGTGTGCGCGGCGCTTGACAAGGAAAAATGCATTCAGCGCGCCACAGTCATTTGTCTTTATTGTGGCCCTAATTTGAATGAAAACACGCGCTGATGGAGGACACGGGTTGGGAAATGGGCGCACATTGGCAGCAGAGTCTCGCAGAGGGGCCGAACTCCCGGCCGGGGTCCCAGCCCGGCTGTCCCTGCCCCGGGCGGAGCTCGCAGCGATGCCGGGCCCTGCCGCGGCTTCACCGAGGCACAAACAGCCCCCGTTCCCCCCGAGCTCTCCCCGCCAATGCAGCCAGAAACACATCGATCCCACGCTGGGCCGCTCTCAGAGAGCTCTCACTGCCCCCTTTTCTGAGCAGCCCCCGCCGGGGTCTCGTCCTGCCCGGCCCCAGCCCGAGCTGCTCGCCAGGGCGAGACAGACGCGCTAAATAAAGTGCCATCAGGCCACTCAGTGGTGGCCCATTGTGCTGCCGTACGGGTGAGCTGGGGATGGGTTTGTCCCCTCCGGAATCCTCTTTAATTATCTTTCATATGATTCCGGCTCGAAATGATATTTCAATTGAAGGGGATTCCGCGGACAATTACCGGCTTCAGCCTCTTTGTAAATATTCATGCGCTGGTTTGTTCGGATGGGGAAGAAGCGGGAAGAATCTGACGATTTTAAGTGTAAATATCAAGAGCTTGTGTGGGGTAGAACTAGAACTGAAAGCCACCTCCTTTCAAAGACGTGTTTTAGGGTTAGTTTTTTCCTTCCTTCCTTTTAACTATTTTTAATGCCACTAATGTGAAGTGCAACTGTTCGACCAAATATTCAACAAGTGAAGGGCTCTGAAGATCTGTTGGGAAAGTTGTCAGATGGCAAAATTTTTCTTGTAATCAAACCAGCTGCTCCATCTCCCCCTTCCCCCTCTCCTCCCTCCTCCTTTTCTCCCTGTCTTCCAATATAGATGTTAATATTTTATTCTGTATCAAAGAAGCTGCTTAAAGAAGTGGCTTCTGAAGTTCTTGGAAACTGGTTTGGGAATTCTTCTATTTCTGGTGACCAAGTGGAGGTACCTGAATGAGGCTGCAGCTTTTGCCTCCCAAATTCTGCTCGACCCTTTCCCTTCTCTCTCCCAGTTCACCCCTCTCCTGCATGACCCTGGGTGGTCCCTGCCCAGTACAGACCTGTGGAAGCACTGGGGGCTTCTCTCCAACAGATGCTAAATTCCTTTGGGATGGGAGCTTGGCAGGTTTGTGTAGGTGCTGTCTGAAGACCAAGGCATTAATTCACCTCTCTAAAGGTGCTTTGTGCAATCAAACCCCTCCCAGCTCTTTAAGAGCAATGTTAAGGCTTTTAATATCAGGCTTCTGTTTCCCTGAGGGGCCTGGGGAAAACAGAAATACTTTTAAGTCAGGTTCTAGTTAAAAGAAATCCCCAACACACCAAACCCAAAATAATTAAAAAGATGGATGCAGTCTGGTCTGGACCTCTTGTTTATTCAGTATTATTTAGTTTCACAAATATTCAGTTTCCCTTTTCCATCATCAACACCCCTCCCATGGGATATGAGTTACCATCAGTTTCATTCTTGTGAAGCCTCATTACTGTCACCAGTTGTTCACTTCGACTTAGGGGCTTAAATTACCAGAGGCTGGGACAAGTGTAAACATCGTGGGGCTGCCCTTGGAAGGCCCATCCACGCTCCAAACTTCAGCAGAAAACAAGAGCTGGGACAGTCAGGAGGCTGCAAACGGGGTTGGGTCTTCAGATAACTCCCTCAAAGGCTCCTTGGCAGCAGACAGAGCCCAGGGTGAGCCGTGGGATGGTGCCAGTGGCAATAACAGAGAGCAGAAAGAGAGGAAAGCTGATGCTGAGTTCCTAAGGGAAGCAGGGTGGGTGGGTGATGGAGGAATGCTCACTCCTCATCGAGTTGGTAGCACCAGGACTGCTCTGGGTTACCCACAGCACTGGTGGGACAGGTGGGCAGGGCAGGAGGATGTGTTAATCCAGCAGGATACCAGAGTGTGTGTTTGCAGAGTGCTCACACATGAGTGGCACAGAGAGAAATCAGGGCCTGAGCAGCAGGACTGCCCCGTGTCTGCAGGGCTGTTCTGGGTGTTCGCACTCACAGCCCAAGGAAAAATGGGATTCTGTGCTACAAAGCACTTCTGGTACCAGATAACACAGATTTTTGTTGCACCTATCTTTAATTTGTTTTGAAGCTTTGAAATGGTGCCCTGTTAGGCAATGGCAAACTGCAAACATCCATTAAAAGCAAAACAAGCCAACGACGAGCAATAGGGGGAAAAAGTGCCTTGATAGGGAACAAAAACATTTTTGTTGAGGCCTAATAGAAGTTTGAGCTTTGTCCTAAAGCTCTCCCCAGCCTGCAGTGCCTCTCGCTTATTGAATAAGTGAAATGAAGCCCTTGGCGAGAGTGAGTAAGTGTGGGACAAAGGGCAGCAGTGAAAAATGAACACAGTTTCCAAATGCAGAGAAACAGATGTGAATCTGCAGCGGGGGAAAAGGAGGAAGGGAAGCCCGTCAGAGCCACCACGGCACGGGCAGGGCTGAAAGCTGCACAGCTTTTCACTCACTGCCTTTCCAGCACCACCCAGTTTGTCCCAGGCTCGTCCTCCTCGTTATCATCTCCCTGCCAGGGGCGGAGGGGCCACGTCCCAAAAACGGGGGAGCAGCCCAGATTCTTGGGGAGCGGCATCGAAAGAGCTGGGGCAGGGCTGGGGGAAGGAGAAGGTGGGTGCTTATTAAGGCCTGCTAATGTTGGTGATGTATTGAGTGAAACATCATGAAAAATGAAAGCAAATCCTCCTATAATCTTGACAGAACAAAAGGCTTTCAGTTAAAATAGAAAACTGCTACGGCGGCATATATCAAACATAGCTTCTATATTAAATGTGCATGTGGTAGAATATGGATCACATTATGAGAAATGTTGTTTGGCTCTTTTTTTTTTTTTTTTTTTTTTTGCCTTCGACAAGCACCTAAAGCTCTTGCTTGGGAAACATTTGGACAGTGCGCTGCTTTCTGTTGGTAAAATTAGATTTTCTTGTGTTTTGTAATTGCGAGGGATTTGCCCATCTGCACTTGGAAGAGGAAAAAATTTTGCTCATCAGTCATTAAGTACAAGGTTTACATGTCTGGCCTGAGTGAAAGTAGCTGGACTTCTCATTCATCTCTTCCTGACAGGATAAACCCAATGTATTCGAGCAGTTATTCTTCTTTTTAAAAATCCCACCTTTTATAACCACTTAATGGTATCAGATTTATCTGATGACTCCATTTCTCCGAGCACGACTTCCCCCGTTCTAATTGCTGCTGCCTTTTGTCCTAAGAATAATAAAATATAAGCCAGGGTTGGCACAGGAGCAAAGTGCCCCCTCGCAGAAGTCAAGTGCTTGCAGGGCAGACCCAGCTCTCCCAGTTCCTCCTCGGAGCCCAGTAGCTCTGCAGCAGCAGTTGTTCCCTTGAATGCATTTAATTTGTCACAACTGGAGCAAAAGTCTTTGAAAGATTTCTCTGCTCAGGACTGAGCGAGCTCCTCTGGCTCAGCGCGCCCGGTGCCGGCGTCCTCATCTTGGCAGGGAGGGGAATTCATGTATTAGTTTAGGGCTCAGGCAACATAAACAAAACTCAAGTGGCTGGAGGGGGAAAAAAGGATCATTATGTGAGGGGGGGAAAAAAAAAATTAAACATCTTGACTCAACAAATGCTCCAGTCCTGTCTTGTACCAGACTGTCCGTGTGCCAAGTTACAAAAAAAGTCATCTGACTTTCGGGTGAGGGTGGGGGAGAAAGGGAAGCAGGGGTTGTGTTTCCATGTGCAGAAACATAATACAAGGAAAAACTGGGAAGGATTTTTCTAAATACAATTTTTTTTTCCGCTCTTTTTTTTTTTATTTTTATTTTTTTTTCCCTTTTATGTCTTCAGAATGGTTTCGCTTTAAATATAGTTGTGCCAAATGCAAATGAGTGTTGAAAAGGAAGTTCAGGCTCTTCGGGACAGTGGGGGAAATGAACCCAAAACTCGGGATTTCTCTGCCTGCCCAAAGAGGGGCTGTCACGTGTGGGCCCGTCTTCTAGAAAGAAACCATGACAGATTGGAGGGAAAAGATTTCTCTATCCATCTTGTTATGTCACCTCTTATAAATCAACATACCTTAATTAATTACATTCTTTTCATACCAAGACTTTAAAATTGATGAGGGTGTGCCAGTGTGTATTTATTGCTCATTAGCTGCATGACTCTACAGTTTCTGTACTCTATTCCCACATGTTTCAGGACTCCTCAGCACACTGTGGACATCTCATTTTACTGGCTGCAGGGATAATTGTCTCCGTCACGGTGACTTAATTGTGCTGCCATCCTGCAGCAGACCCAGGACATGCAGAAAATTAGTGTGTGTGTGCATTTTTACCTGTCATGTGTGTGCCCATAAATATCTGCACCTTAATGGGCATACACAGGGACCTCAGATTAAGTCCTCTTAGGGACAACAGAGTGTTTGGGATCACAGATCGAGTGGTTTTCTCATTTATAAATTAAATACTAAGTCATCAGCCCACGGGTTAACGCTGTGTGATATCAGAAATAGCCGTTCAACAACCCCTCTGTGCAGGAGGTCACGTATTAAATATTTCTGTCTCTCTGATGTGCCAAAATTTCCTCGAAAAAGAAGTGGTAATGAAGCTGAAATGGGCCTTTTAATTGTTCCTCCCTTCCTTGGCTGAGTGAAGAGCAGGGGCCATCCCTGCCAGGGCCACAGGGAAATGGTGAGGGGAAGGGGACAGCAGGGAGAGCTTCCCAGAACCCACCCAGCCCAGGGAAGGAGCATCCAGATGGAAAGTGTCAGTGCTATGGGGGTATTGCTGCTGCTGCTGCTGCTTGAAAATGGACAGAGTAAGGAGGGACAGATGGATTACACTGCAGAGCACAGGAGGAGGGAAGGGGTGTGTGAGTGGAGCCTGGCTGGAGAAGCCTGGCTGCACAGTGGGGCAGGTGGAATGGTCCTGGGGCAATTCCCTGGCAGAGGGAGAGCACTGGGGGAGTGTTTCCCGTCCTGACAGTATTTACCTGCAGTGAGAGGGACACTGCTTTAAATTCCCGTTCTCCCCAGCCGAGGTTCCCTAAGCAGCACATTTTCAGGTGTTTTGAGGTGGAGCTGTGGTTTACACCTCAGTTTTCTTAAGAAACAAGTGTTAATAATGTATGGTTTCTAGCTACTCCTATTCTTTCCAGGATGTGAGTTATTGTGCTACTGGATTTTTGGATAAATCTTTTTGTGCAGAATTCTTCCCTCAGCTTACTGGTGATTTCTTTGAATGGTATAAAAGTAAAGACTGAAAGAAGAGTTGAGTCTGGGCATATCCAGTACAATCACACTGGGTTTAGTTATTTTGTTTTGACTCTGCTTCAGTGAAGATCTTGGTCTGGTCTAGCAAGTTGTTCATGGTTTTATACTTTACCCAGACTTGTCCTACTTTGCAGCATTTTACAGTTTATGTATTTTGGGTAGAACTGACAATATTTTCCATGTGTTACAACTATGACTCTTCAGCTGTAGTGTGGGCCATGCAGATACTGATGTGTTAAGGATGCCAAGATCTCTGTGCTGTCTGTAGTCATTATTGCTGAGAGGCAAGGGAAAGCAAGGCTATTTTCTGGCTTTGCTTCCTTTCTTGTCTGTGACATGAATGATGTGGCTGTTCGGTAACAGGGAAGATCAGTGTGTTTTTAGGTGGTCTCACATCAAGAGCGAGATTCCTAAGGGCAGTTCTCAGGGTCTGGAAGTGCTTGTAGGGCAGAGTTTTAACTTGACCTCTCCTAACTAATGATCATGTTTTGCTCTCAGGGCTGAATAGAGCAGCCACTGTGATCCTGGGACCCTGTACCTGCCCCTGAGCCGGGCCTTTTGTTGCAAGATAAGGTGGTAACATTAAGAAGGGATGAATTCAGTCCTACTCTGCCTACTTAAAAAACAGTGATAAAAGGAGCCGTGAGAAGAGCTGAGCTGAGGCAGAGGTGTGGGGCTGCGGTGCCTGGTGGCTCAGGGATGTCCCCCCTCCACTCTCCCAGGTTGCTCCAAGCCCCGTCCAAGCTGACCTTGGACACTTCCAGGGATGGGGCCGCCCCAGCTTCTCTAGGCACAGAAATTCCTCACACGCCCCTTCCTCTGCTGGGAAGGGGCCCCGCGCGTTCCACACTGCTGGATCCAGCTTTTCCACCCCGGCAGTGGGGATGGAAAAACCCCGGTGGGGTGCGGGTACAGCTCCGGGCAGCACCAGCCCCTTACCCAGCGGCTCAGCGGGGGAATTCCTGCCGGAAAAACAGAGCGTGGACACAGCAATCCCTGGGCTGGAGCCACACGATGTGCAGAGAACACCCCGGGGATGGGGATGGGGATGGGGCCGGGGCGGTGGGAGCGGGGGATGCTGCGGCTCTCCCCGCGCGTTCCGCCCGTTCCGGGAGGGCTGCCCGGGGATGCCGGGGCTCCCCGCGGTACCCAAGGGCTGCCCGGGGATGCCGGGGCTCCCCGCGGTACCCAAGGGCCGCCCGCGGGAGGCTCCGCGCCAGCGCCCGCAGCCGCCTAATTCAGTAAGTGCTGGGTGCCCGCTTTGTTTGTGTGGAGCTCGCAGCCCTATTGATGTCAAGCAGGCTGTTAAAAAGCATAATGACATGGCATTAGAGACCCCGAGAGCAATTAACAGGCTGCTTAATTAGC
>NW_020955647.1:705176-720103 GCF_003031625.1 Empidonax traillii
CAAGGGCCGCCCGCGGGAGGCTCCGCGCCAGCGCCCGCAGCCGCCTAATTCAGTAAGTGCTGGGTGCCCGCTTTGTTTGTGTGGAGCTCGCAGCCCTATTGATGTCAAGCAGGCTGTTAAAAAGCATAATGACATGGCATTAGAGACCCCGAGAGCAATTAACAGGCTGCTTAATTAGCAAAAGGAATTAGAATTTGAGTGGCTGATCTTTGCTTAAAGACTTGTAAAAAAGCTGGAGCAGTTATCTGATTATGCATTGATCGCACGGCTAACCCTGTCCTTGGGTAATTCTCGGCCCTCCATTGTGGGCTGTGAATATACAACTGTTTAAATATTCTGACCTGCCCCGAGAAGCTGGAGGGGAGCAGCGCTCGGGGGGCTGGGGTGGGCGGCCGGGGGTCCCCCCGTGGGCAGGGGGCTGGGCAGGACCCGGTACTGGGGGCAGAGGGCTGGGCAGGACCTGATGATGCCCAGCCTGGGGATGAGGCTTGGCCTGGGCCATGCCAGTAGAGTGTCCTGGCACCCAGGAGGGCCAGAGAAGTGCCCAAAGAGCAGCTGCAGAGATGGTGAAGGGTCTAGAGGAGCCACATGAGGAGGGGCTGAGGTCACTGGGTTTGTTCAGCTGGAGGAGACTGAGGTCAGACCTCATCTGCAGCCTCTTCAGGAGGGGCAGCTCCGACCTCTGCTCTGTGTGAGCAGTGACAGGACCCAGGGAATGGCTGGAGCTGTGTCAGGGAGGGGTTAAGTTGGGTATCACTTTGGGTTCTTCCCCCAGAGGGTGGTTGGCACTGAACAGGCTCCCCAGGGCAGTGGGCACAGCCCCAAGGCTGCCAGAGCTCCAGGAGGGTTTGGACAACGCTCTGAGGGCCAGGGTGGGATTGTGCCAAAGGTGCTGCTCCACCCCAGGAGTGCTGCTCCATCCCAAAGGTGCTGCTCCATCTCAAAGGTGCTGCTCCATCCCAAAGGTGCTGCTCCACCCCAAAGGTGCTGCTCCACCCCAAAGGTGCTGCTCCATCCCACAGGTGCTGCTCCACCCCACACCCCCCACATCCCCACTGAGCTGTTGGCAGCCAGGGGAGCCCCAGTGATTGATTCTTACCCAAACACACACACACACAGAGGATGGTTTGTTCTGCCTGCCTGGGGTTTGATTCGCTCCGAGTGTGTTATGACACCCTCAGATAATCGGGGGGGTGGCAGTGGGGGCGGGAGCAGAGGGGGCTGGGAAGGGGACAAGTGTGGGCATCGCAGAGGGATGGGGTTTTTTAACACACTGGAAGAAAGCAGGTTCTAAACCCTCCGTGCTGCTGTGGGAGATGTTTCAGTGAGTGCTGGGGAAGGTCAGTCGCTGATCACAGAATTTCTCCGGCTCTAACAGGGATGTGACACTTACTTGACCTTGCTGTGCTTTTGGCAGGTGGTTCCCTATTACTGTGTGGCCTAGAGTTATTAAAAAACCCATTAACGCTTGTGTTTGTGCTTGCCAGAAGTCCACCTTCCCCAAATTTTTTTTTACACGCTTTTCCTTTTATATTCTCTTCTTTGCTACACGTCATTTTGGTTTATCAGAAAGATATTATTTATCTTTTCTCGATGCAGCAAATACACTTTTTCTTTTTTTCTGGACCTGTGAGGGTGAGAGAGAATTAACATTTACAGGGCAGGGAATTCTGCTGTAGCCAGTATAGTTTTCATTGTTTTACTTGCAGAAGTTTTGTTTGACCCAAGCGTGATTGTGTTTAGTTCCTGTCGATTTTATTTTGGAAATGTTAGTTCTAAACATAACCACCCAGTCACTAAAAGGCCACCATTGTTTATTGTTTTCCTTTTAATAATCTTATTTTTTCCTGTCTTCTGGATGGCTAGAAAGAGAAGAAAAATCAGCCCCGTGCCCACAACTTAGGGGATAAAAAAACATCTCTAGCTGTTTTTTCACTATGGATACTGTCTGGGACTTGTGCTGTGGAATCTTCTTCCAGTGATCCAAGTTCTAGTGAGAGGCTGATTAGCTCTTAAAGCTCTGAAAGGAGTAGATTGCCATTTGGGTTACAGTAAATCTCTGCTTCCAGGGAATTCATTCTGTAGGGAAATATTTATTACTTCACTACGAGTTAGTGTGAGAGAGATCAAATATGTGTTGTGTTTCATGTTGTATTTCATGCCATAGAATTCACTGAAATATTGTAGAATATTATCAGACTTCATCTGCTACCCCTCAGCTCACTGACCTCTCAGATTCCCTCCTTTCACACTTTTCCTGCTGAATGCAGCATTTTGGGTTTTTTTGCAGTTGCAAAGTGGTTTGGGTTTTTTGTTGTTGCCAGGTTTTTGCCGCCTCTATTTTCTCTCCTTAGAGGTACAAGTCCCTAAAATAGAAAGAGGAGGGAACTGCCTGCCTGCACTGGAGCTTTTTCATATCAGGAGGGTGTGTGATGCAATGGCCAGGGAAATTTCGAGGCTGCCATTCCCAGGTCCTGATCCAGACATCAGCTCCGTGCAGGCAGAGCTCTGCCCTGGGATTTCACTGGGATTGCTCGTGTCTTCAGGGATCTGTCCAGACGGGCACCAGGCTGCTATCAGAGAAAAGCCTGTGTTGCATACAAGCATTTCCCTCATCTTTCTCCTTTAATGACATCTTTCTCCAAGAAAAACGCTGAATCTTTTCCAATAACTGCTAAAGTGTATTTGAAATAAAAATCTCATTCCCCCCGAGACTTTCCTCACTGATAAATGGACTATTATGCTGTTCAGCCAAAGGAGATATTCATATCTTCCCAAAATTGAAAGAACATATTAATAACTGATCTTGTGTCTTAAACAAATTCCATATTAAGTTGGATAAAACATATTTTTAAGGAAAGGAAATGACAACAAGCCCACATTTGATATGCATCACTGGGTGAATAAGAGTGTAAAGTTATGCCTGTATTTAAATGTTTGTGGGATGAAAAATGAATTGCTTCAGGCTTCCTCTTGCTAGAATTCTGTGGAACTTTTGACCTTCCCAAAGCCTTTACCCCGAACTTGGGGAGAAATTTTGATAAAGCCTTTCCTAAAGGTTGTTTCTAGTCATTGGGATGGGGTCGATTGTGAGAACGAGAAGAAAACACCCAGCCTGACTCAGACCAGAGGCTGAGGGCAGGGTTAGAGGGGATACTGGGGAGAAATCCTTCCCTGGAGGGTGGGCAGGCCCTGGCACAGGTTGCCCACAGAAGCTGTGGCTGCCCCATCATCCCTGGAAGTGTCCAAGGCCAGGCTGGAGCAAGCTGGGCCAGTGGAAGGTGTCCCTGCCCATGGCAGGGGGTGGCACTGGGTGATCTTCAAGGTCTCTTCCAACTCAGCCATCCTGGAGTTCTGGGATTCACTGTGGTGTTCCTTCACTCAGGTGTTTTGTTTGTTTGTTGGTTCTTTTTAATAACGGTGGCCCACACACTTTGTGCTCTCTGGGGGAGCAGAGAGGCAAAAGGGAGTAAAATTCCAAACAGTGCAAGTTTAGGGCCAGGAGGGAGGGAATTTAAATTGAGTTGGTGGAGTCATACCGTTTTGGGTAATCTCGACCTAATTAGTCTAATGGAACCTAGTCCAGCACTAAGCATCTGCGCTCAGATTTTTCAAGAAGTAAAGATTAAATTTAAAGAGATTAGACACCCCCTTCCCCCCCACCCCCCCTTCCCTCTGCAAGATATTAGCTGTTCAAAAATGACAAAAATGTTCCTAAGCCTCTCTGAAGGAAGGGTGACCAAACAGGCTGCCTTTTGTTCAGCCAGGAGCTTGCTGGAGAGCCCTGGAGAGGTGGTGTCCGGTCACCGTGTGCGGGACCCGGGAACACGACTTATCCATCGCCAGCAAAGCGAATCAGGCCGGGAATTAGCAGGGGGATTAAACCTCGGAGTTACCAGTGCAGCAGTGAAAACACTGACCACCCACCAGGCCTGCTGGAGACACACGTTTTGGAGAAGGTGTCTCGAAGTGGGAGCTCAGAGCGGGGCAGGGACCTTCCCGGGGCTGCTGGAGAGGAGCCCCACGCTGCCTGGGGTGGCCCTGACCTGCTGGGGAGGGACTGGGGAACAGATGCCTCTGACTTTGAGCAGCACTTTGGCTTCTGTGTGTTCCTGTGGCCTCTGAAAGTGAGTTCAGGCTCCTAAATCTTACCCTTAGGTAAGACCTTCAGCCGAGCTGAGAGAGCTGGGGATGCCCAGCATGGAGAAGAGGAGGTTTCAGGGAGACCTTGCCGAGGCCTCCCAGTACCTGAAAGGGGCTTGTGGAAGGAAGGAGAGGGATGTTTTATCTGGGCAGACAGTGACAGGACAAGGGGCAATGGTTTCACACTCCAGAGGGCAGGGTTAGGTGGGGCATTGAGAAGAAATTCTCCCCTGAGAGGGTTGTGGCTCAGGTTGTCCAGAGAAGCTGTGGCTGCTCCATCCCTGGAAATGTCCAAGGCCAGGCTGGACGGGGCTTGGAGCAATCTGGGATAGTGGAAGGTGTCTCTGCAGGGTGTTGGAACTGGATGGGCTTTAAAGGTCCCTCTCAGCCCAAACCTGCTGTGATTTTTCATGACAGGCACATGCAATGGGGAGATGTTTTGAGCATCTTCCCCAGGAAGGGAGTCGAGGTGCTGATTGTGCATGAGGTGCCTGTTTGCTGCCCTGTGTGTGATCAGGTCTTACTGGGATGGTCAGTTTTAATCTGTGAATGTTTCCTTGGAGGGGATAAAAGCTCCTCATGAATATGCAGCACTGTGGGGACTTCAAATGGTGACTAAAGTTCTGAGTCCCTGGAGGTCACACAAGGGCCACTGGCCTAAAAGTTTTCCTTCTGGCCCTGGCTGGTGGTCTGTGTGAGACCTGCGGACCAAGAATGGGGCAGGATGTGTCAAACCTGATTCAGAGGTGCTGGATGGATTTTGCCATTGAAACTGGGAGCAGCAATCAGATTTTCTAATAGTGTTCCTGAATGAATTCTCATATTGCCTGTCTGTGTTCAGACATTAGAGCCTCAAATCATCCCAGCCAATGCCAATATGGATTTTTTTTTTTTAAATATGGCAATTTTCATAGATTTATCTTGGTTGGTTTGTTTCTTTAGGGTTGGCATTAAACAGCATCCCTGTCTGAGAATCATTGGTAATTGTAGGGGTCATATTGCCTGATGAGAAACAGGTATTTCCATATTATCTACAAATCCCTCAGAGAGCTGAAGCCCACAACTGCAGGGCAGCTCTTTTGCTGTCAAACTTCAGCAGAAATAATGAGATGGAAACCAGCTACCTAAACCTTCCTTTTACCTGTTGGTTAAAAATAGGCTTGATTTCCTTTTCCCCGAGAGCAGAAGTATTTCTAAGCATTTTAGCTTTATGTGGTGCCACTCACTGCTCTGGCTCTGATGATCTTCAGACCTTGGCAAGGGGAAAGTGCAGCAGCCTTGGCTACAACCTTAGTTCTCTGCTCATTTTCTTTCTCTGCTTAGTTTTTTTCTGATTTGAAATTTCAATTATTTAGAGAGATTAAAATTCTAAAAATCACAATAAATTTCCAATAGAAGATCTCAGGTCTGGCTTTTTACCTGTCCCTCAGATCCTCTCCCTGCAAAAATATCAGTGCTTTGCTGATCCTGAAAGTCTGGGATATGATGTCTGTCACAGCCTTCCCAAAAATTTGTGTGTGCGTGGGGTGTGCTGTGAGGCTGTGCTGGCCAGGGAAAGGGGAACTGCTTTGCCAGAGATAAACTCCCTGTCAGTTGTTTGTTGTTGGGAAGTGTTGATTTGAATGTCAAGGCTGTGGCCTGGGGAGGGCAAATCTGCTGAACAAAACTGGGATCCATATTGGTCCCATTGCCTTTCACTGGTTCTCAGTAGCTCATTATGGAGCCAGATGTTCTGGGAGGCCTTTGGAGATGGTTTTCAACCTGTTTAGTCTTTACATTTTGTAAAGGTTTTGGTTCTCCTTTCTTCACTGCTTTGCACCTCCACGTTCTGTTGGGTCAGGAGCAAACCAAGAGTGTCTCAGGTAGTTCGGAAATTATTGTTATTTGTTAAAAATCTGCTGAGAAACCCTCTTGACCTAGCAGACCTTGTTGGAGTTGGAAGGATTTCAGTTATCCCAGGCTGTTTTAAGGCTCTTGGAAGGTGGGAAGGTTGTGAGACCCTTGGCACTGCATCCCCAGCCCCACAGATGAAGCCTCACTCCTGCACCTGTTCTGGTCCTTAAATGTATCGATGCAGACGGACAAGGGGCGTTCTCAGTGTCTTTATGAAGTCCTAATTCTTTCAGTAGGGTTTTTTTTTCCTTTACTAACAACCCCCTTGACTCTGAAGCCTCAGCTGAAATACTTCCTGACCTTTGCGAGTGACTGGGCGAGACAGCGACCATGTGAGGTGGGTCATATGGAACAGCTTTAGACACAAACTCATATCATCCCACCAGAGGAATGCAAAGTCTGCCCAGATCCCCTCCACAAAGCTGCATCATGTGTGTGAGATAAATCCAAGGGACAGAAGGGGCTGCCAGACAGCCAAAGGACAATAACTTTGCTATCTCAGCCCAAACAGAGATTTCCCTCTTAAAGGTGTAGCCACCTTCTCCTTGGCTGCTGGGAATTGCTGGGTGAGGGGCTCAGGGAGGGCAATGAAAAGGGATTTATTGCTCTTTGGAGCCCGTGGTGGTTTGGCAGAATGCATTGGAGTGAGCATGAAGGTGCCTTTGGAAAGCTGGGTCAGATTTTAAGGAGCAATAAGGAGTTCAGCTTTTTTTTCTGAACCCCAGAGCACCCTGAGAGAAGCTTCTTGTTTTGATACACACACCATTCCTTTCTTCCTCCAACCAATCTCCAAGGGGAAGAGGGCCTTTCCTGAGAACTTGGAGGTGAATTCCCTCCCATGCTAAAATGTAACCTCTCATATGGGAAATGTGTCCTGTGCTGACAAATACATCTTACTGGCCTTGGGGGAGTATAAACCAGTGCAAAGTGCTCAGGTGGAGCAGAGAAACCAAGAGACAGTGGGGGAAGTACCAGCCAGCTGAGTGTCTCAGGTGTGCAGGGAGTGCTGTGGACCCTCAGAATGTCCATCACAGCAAACACTGCTCTGCTTCGAGATGAGCTGCTTGTGTAACTCCTCTACCTGAGAGAGGGGGAATCTCTTGTTTGTTTTGATGACACTGAATTAAAGGTTCTTTGGGTGTCAGAAAAGGTGCTGAGAAGATGCAGCTCTTATTTTACTTGCACACAGCCTGTAAATGGGAAGAGCATCTTCAAGCCTTCAGGCAGCGGTTCAGCTGATGGGGACGTTTTCTTGTTGCCTCCCTCACTGCTCCAGGAGGGGGGGTTGACAGTCTGCAGGCCCTGGTGATTAAGACATTTTTCCCCAGTGAAAAAAGGAAATTACGTCTTCCCTTGGGAAGGGGAGGAGGGGGTTGCACGACACGAGACCATTCTGGTCACCTGGTGCTGCTCATTTTGATGGAACCCACAAATCCAGCAGGCAGAGATAGTGCCAAAGCTTCTGACAGAGGGCAGAGCTCGAGGCAAACCCGCTCTTTAGCATTTTATTAGCCAGACTGTTGGTGACTAACCGTGGGAGCACTTCCCTGCCCAGTCTCATGGTCCTTTATGAACCCTCCTCTGGCTTTCCCATTCATTTCTAAAGGGAAAGTAGAGCCCTAATTCCAGTAGTGTGTCCAAAAGCTGGGCCTGTGATGCCCAAATACTATTTAGGCACTGAGTAATATCTGAACCTGGCCTTGGACACTTCCAGGGATGGGGCAGCCACAGCTTCTCTGGGCAAGCTGTGCCAGGGCCTCCCCACCCTCCCAGTCAAGAATTTCTTCCATATATCCAACCTAAATTTCCTCTCCTTCATTTTGAACCCGTTGGCCCTTGTGCTGTCACTGCAGCTGCTGAAGAACAGTCCTTGTCCAGCTTCCCTCCTGTCCTGGAAGGTGCTCTGGGGTCTGCAGGCTGAGCAGCCCCAGCTCTCCCAGCCTGGTTCACGGGGAGCTGCTGCAGCCCCCCCAGACTCCTGGGGCTCCTCTGTTCCTTGTCCTTGTGCTGGGGGCAGTGGTGCAGGTGGGGTTTCAGGAGAACCCCCTCCCTCGACCTGCTGAGAGGTGTCAGGCTCTTGACCAGCATCATTCCTCATTCCCTCGTTTCAGAGCTTTTTCCTTCCAAGTGATTTTGCCTTAGGACTCTACAGCTCTGACCTCTAGCACCAATATTATACCTTTAATTATGTCTGCCAGACAAATATGTCACCTTCAGCTTCCCCTGGTGGTGCTGTGCTATGAATCTCCCTGGCCAGGGCACTCTGAGCTCCGGGCTTGACAGTGCCCTTAGCAGGGAGCATTTTAAGCTCTTCATTGTATAATCAGCCCTGGAAGGTGGTGCTTTGCTCTTAAGTTAATCAGCAGGGCTTGTATTTAAGCAACAATGATACATGTATTTTTTTTCCCCCTAAGATTACAGACCTCTCTCTCTCTCACTGTTCCATGGTAAGCTGGATTCTGCTGTTTATCTGATTTGTGGGGTTTTAATAAGTTTGGCCTGCACATAAGTAAACGTGTGCTTGACCTTGAACAGAACAGAAGAGGAGCTAAAGCCCCTGTTGGTGTTGCTGACAAAGCAAACAGTTTAAACACGGAAATAAAAATTCTCTTTTCTCTCACTATTTATCCTTTTTTTACTTAAGCCACAGCAGAAGAAAAATACAGCTCAGGCTGCATCTGCACCAATCCTCAGATTATTAATATTGCTATTAAAGAGCAATGAGGATAAAGAGCAAATGGGAAAGAATAGGAATTTCCTTTGCCTGCTGGCACTACAGCATAAAACATTATTAAGATGATTTGTTAAATAATAGAAAGGGTTTTTCATTTCCTAATTTTCCAGCTGCAGCTAAAGCTATCTCCCGGCAACCTGCTTCTCATTCCTTAATATTTAGACTTATGGACCAATTTGAGAGTATTTTCTTTCCTGCCATGATTAATGCTCCTGTGAAACAATGTCATCGCAAGCCATCTACCTACCCTGTCAGCCTGGCATCAGCCTGGCTGTGCTCGCCTCTAATTTATGGCTTCAGCCAGTAATTTGCAAATCTAATGTTGGGGAGGCTATGAGGATCTGGAATTTGAATGCTTTCCACTGATTTGGTAAATATCTCCCCCATTAGTAAAACAAATGGCACAGGGATCAGACATCATCTCCAAGGCTCAATAAATATTTTATCAGCCATAATGGAAATTGTCAAATTGATCTAATTGTACAATACGTTATCAACAAGATATCAAAGTTGGACGTGGCCTCTGCCCTTGTCTATCATTTGCAGGCTTTTGTCTTCGATTGCCTCTTCCTGGGAGAAAAGTAGGGAAGTGCAGAGTTCATGGCAAAGTAGGGTGAGCAGCAGAGCCGAGAATATCCATCCAGAAGATAAATTCTGGAGAAATAATTAACTCTCCCCTGCTTGCCTATAAAGCAGGACTGCAGAAGGTTCATGTAAATCTCCCGAATGGTAACTGGGATTTTTATGTTGGGCCTATATCCATTGATCTCCTACAGAAAGGGACATTATCCATCATGGATACGGCTTTTGGGGGAGCACTTACGGCTTCTTTGCTTTGAGATGGGGCTGAGGAGATTCAAAAGCAAATTTTTACTTCTCTGGCAGGAGTTGGGGGGATTATTTAATTAATTTATATTTTAAAAATTAGGAGGAAAAACTATCTGATTTGAGCTGAAATTGAATATAATTATTACTGTGCTTGAATTCAGGTCAGTCACAGGAAACCCAAAGTTGTACATGATTAAAGATTTTCTTGATTTTACGTTTGGGTTTCAAAATGCCCAGATGTGCCAGTGTCCCACTCTGGGTAACCAGCTGAAGAATTGCCAGTACCCTTTTCACAGTTAGAGAGTTTAAACATGCTCTTGGAGCAGCCCCCAGTTATGTTTTTCATTAGATCTCTTGGAGGCTTAAATGGAAGTTCTACACTTGATGTTTTTGGTTTCCTGTCACTTTGAATAAAAATAAGGAGAGAGAATGTGGGATCTTAATAGGAACCTTGAGTAGAAGTGGCTTTAGGTAGCACTGCCTTTGAGGAAGTGCTTAAAATTTGAGCTAACAAGCTGCAAACATCCTGGAATGCATTTGTGCTGTTCCTTGGTGGGGTCCAGCTACGTTCGGCGGCGTAAATGGGGAACAGAAGTAAAGGGAAGTGTGTGTGGAATCAGAATCAATTTCAGCATGTTAATAACGGAGCACAAGTAAGATCATAATATTTATTAACTCAGGGAAGGGGAGAGGGGCTACTTTAACAGAATACAGCACACAGACAAGCAAGACCAAGCTACGCTTGGGCTTCAAGGCAGCCGTAGCCTGGGGCTCGCCGAATCAAGAGAGGCTTCTAAACATAAGCCATATGCTGGTTCCTGCTTTCAAATGTTCTTTCAAAGTACATGCTCAGCTTCCCACCCCTGCACTGCTCCCTGGGTTCTCTGCTGTGAGCATGGGAGTTGTTTGGTATGGTTTGCTCCAAAGCACTTCTGAGTAGGACTTTTTTTTTTTTTTTTTCCTTTTAAGCAGGATCTGAGTGTGATGGAGTGATAGCTCCACAGATAATATCGAGCTTGGCATTACTAAAAATGTTTTAGAATAGAGAATTGGGATCCTGGCCATGCCTTGGGAGCTGTGTCCCAATGCCCTGATCTGCCAGCCCTGCTCAGCACACACTGCTTTAGCTCCTGAGGCTGTTCAGTGCTTTCATCTCCATCACCTGAAACTGAGAATCCTTCCCTCTCCCAGTGCCAACTTCCATGAAGATGCACACTCATGATTTTGTGGAGCAGGGAGGATTTGAGCCATAAAATCCCAGTTATGGGTTCTTTTTTGGCCTGGCTGGAGGGTGACTCATTCCCAGTCTCCTGCCTTCTTCCCCTTGCATTCTCTGTAGCATCTCAGCAGCACAGCAGAACTTTCTCTCTCTCTACACAGACACAGAGCATAAAACCATTTTCTTTGAAAAATTCAGGTGATGACAAACTTGTGGGTGTGAGTAAGCCCAGATTTAGCACCAACGATCTGCACATCAGCTCACTTTGGTGAGAGAGCTGTTAAATTTTAGTGCCAGGTTCATGCAATCCTTTCCTTTCCATCCCATGCACACTCCTACCTCCAAATCAGCAGACCTAGATTTTTATCTGTAGTGGCTTCTGGTGAGAGGAAAAACCTCAGTTGTTCTTAAACATTCATTTTCTAGGCCAACAATAACCCTGGCCTAGACGAATAACTCCCTCCTAGTTCCTACAGAGAGAAGTGTTAGACTACACAGACAGTGAGGTCATTCATAGTCACTATTGTTTCTTGATAACCCAATTAAGAAAGTGCCATTTATCTCGCCTGTTTCCATTTAATTATCTAATTTGTCTGCCCGGGCAGGGGCAGTTCTGTCCCTGCACTCTGGGGTTCCCTCCTGCCAGGCCAGCTCCCCAGGTGCTGCTCATTCCCCTGACCTATGGCCAGGGACACACATAAATCAGGGAGGTGGAAAAGAGCCATCAGAGCCCCCTCCTTCACGTGGGGGGAATGTGTGTGTGAGATGGAGAGCACAGTGCTATTGCCCTCCTGCTAATCCAACAGCAAACTTTAGTGGACATGTTTTATCCTCTTCCATTTAGGAGTAGGGATGGCTTGGAAAAAAGGTCGGTGTGGGTGCTCCACAGCAGAGGGTTGAACCCACGATGTCAGCACCAAACAGAGGAGTTGTTAGTGCCTGGATGTCACTGGTGTTACCGTGCCCTGATGAGGCTGTGTCTGTAAATGCTGCCTTTGCTGGGATTGTCTCTGCTGCCAGGTCCCTGCAGGGATCAGTCCAGGCTGGAGGATGGACAGACCATGTGCAGCCCTGGGAGAAGGACCTGGGGGTGCTGATGAGGGAGAGGCAGGACATGATCCAGCCCAAAACCCCACGTGCCCTGGGCTGATTGCACAGCAGGGCAAGGGGGGATTGTGCCCCTCTGCCCCTCAGGTGACCCCCCTGCAGAGCTGCCCCAGCCCTGGGAACAGCACAGGGAGGACATGGAGCTGCTGGAGCCAGTCCAGACGAGGCACCAAGATGATCAGAGGGATGGAGCAGCTCTGCCGTGGGGAAGGGCTGGGAGAATTCACCTGCATTCAGACTTTGTGATGTAAGTCACATTTTGAGTGTGAAGGGCATAAAGCAGTAGGAGCAAACCCCCCTGTGCCCTCCTCCTCCCTGACACAGGGCAGGGGCTGCTCTGCCTGCTGCTCCTCGTGGTTCAGGGCTCCCTGGAAGGCTCCCCCACAAACACTGGGTGAGATACACTGCAATCACTTATCAGAGACAGAAACAGCCCCAGAGATTTTGCAGCCTGCTTGGAGAGAAGATCTGGAGACCAGAAAGGATCTATTGGGCTTCTGGGCTTAATGTAGTGAGAATGAGCCACCTGGAAAATGCTGCTTGGTGGGGATTGGAAAACATTGCAGTTCTTCCCTCTTTTCGTGTGTAAGTACAGCAGCAATGATCTCGTGCATTTGGGCTTGGATTTTTGGAAGCCAGGGCCATCCACCCTTCCAGAGGTGGTGCTTTTCCAAAGGTGTGTGGGCTTTCGTTTCTTCCTGAAGTTGTTTGAGCTGCTGCTGTTTCTGAAGAGGTGTGTTCTGTGCTACTTGAAGTTAACCATGAACTGTGCTATCTGCTGATAGCACAGAGATTTTGTTTGCTTTGCCACAGTCCTGTGCAGTCCAAGCAGGTGGACAAATACCTGGGAAGGGTTTGGCTCTGTTTGTGTTGTGTCGTGTGTGGGTTTCTTCCTCTCTCCTCCCCGCCCCTTTAACCCCGTAGCAGAAGTGCTCTTGCCCTGCCAGGGGTGCAGGTTGAGTCTTGCTGAATCACGTTCAGAGCAGAGTTTAGCAGTGTGATCAGGATCTTGGCACCCTGCAGGGCTTTCCAGCAAACCGCTGGAAGCTCTGGCTGAGGAGCTGGCCAAGGGAAGGAGCAGCAGGTATTTGAATTTATCCAGCACATCAACACATGAGTGTCTCCTGCCATGTTTGTGACGTGCTGTAATCCAGTGACATTGCACACTCTGATTCCATGTAATCTGCTCCCTCTGTTTCACAGGGATTACCGGGTCACGTGGCTTCCACAGCCCTCTGGGAAATAGCTCTGGAAAAGTTTCTGAATGTGCTGATTTTGGTGCTGTGCGTCCTCAAATGCTGGGGAATTGGGCACGTTGTTGAATAATGATTCTGATACACTGATAACCTGTTGCATCCTTACAGGGCGAGTCCCACGAGGCAGGGCTGTGTCTGCCCAGGGTTTATGCAAATATTAACATGATTTACACCCAGTGTGCACAGTGAAAGGGTGAGTGTAGTGTCCTGTCACCACGGTGGCCAGAATGCCCAGGGGATGAAGTTCTGTGCCTGATCTTCTCTGAACATTGTTTGCACTAAGGGTGCTGTTAACAGTTTAGTTTTATTACACAAAGGATGTTGTGTGTCTTGAGGTTCCCATACCTATTCCGCTTTTCCAAGAGGAATTTCAGTTACTTTACTGTAAAATGTAGAGAATTAAAGGCAAGACAAAGCACTACAGTGGAAATCACTTCACTAACTGTGACAGGGATGTTTATTCACGTATGAAGAACAGGGTGAGGTGATTTGATCCTGACTCGCATTTTGTCCAGCAGGATAAAACCTTCTTGTTGGGTTCATAATCCCTTGCAGTTGGTGCCAGAAGTCATGAATTTGCCCAGTGTGTGTAAGAGTAGAAGCAGAGGCACGAGCAGTCATCTATCCTCCTGTCCTTGGTATTTGCTTCATCCTTTCATCCCTTCGGTGTGATATTCCTTGGAAGTTTTCATCTGACAAAACAGGCTGTCTGCTGGGAATGGGATGAACTCCAAGTCTTTTCCCACAGGCAGAAGTGCCTCTGCCACAAAAAATCAGGTGCCCTACTGTCTAATGTGCCATTTCACAAAGGTTTGTGAGCTCCAGCTGTCCTGGAAACCAGCTGTCAGTTTTGGGGTGTAGCTGAAGTGGAACCCCCCCAAATGGTTGTCTTTCCACCCGTGGTGTGATTTGTGCTTCGTAGCACAATGTGCTGGTAAGGGCTTGGCTGGGCTCCAGGAACTGGGGAAAAATGTTTGTAAATCCTGAAAGCTTCACATATTTCCCCCGGCTGATGATTAGTTCAAATATTGATACGGTGAAAAGGCATCAGCCATTGTTTGTTATTGCCTTGGCTGAGGAGGTTGGTTGTCCAGGCACCGTTCTGTGAGGGTGTCAGCAGTGACCAGCCCCAGGTTCCTGCAGGTCAGTTTGGAAGGTCTGTGCTCGTAGCTCTGTGTTTGGCAGCACTTTTGCTATTGACAAAATGCACCTTTGCTGGTCAAAACCTCAACAGCAAAAGGCTGAAATGAGCTGTTTGAGAAACCAGTGCACTGAGTGTGATTCCTGTCAGATTATTAGGAGATGACATCCAGCATAATGTGCCTGGTGCTTGGGCGAGTGTTCGTTCCCAGAGTCCAGGAGTAGATTTGGGGTTTGCTGGCCCTGCAGAAGTTGCTGTGTGACCCTCCATTAGCATCTCATTTGATCCTTCTCCCCCTGCTCTCCCTCCCCCATCGTTCTGGGGAGCCACAAGGGTAAACTCTGCCTCCTCTCTCATGGCAGAAAGCCTGGGAAGGATCCTGTGCTCGTTTCCATTATGATAAAAGACAAAACAACTAAATTAAATTGGAAGCAATCTCTGCATTACACAAGTCTGCATACTCCAAAATTCTCAAAACAAAAGGGGTGCAGGGGAAGCCAATCACCATCGGAAAGGAGGAAAAAAAGTGTCTCTGGACTAAAACTTTTACTGTTCCTTAACTCAGAACGGAAATATTTTAACTCCTCCGCGACCAGAGCCGCTGAA
>NW_020955647.1:721727-726464 GCF_003031625.1 Empidonax traillii
TCTGCAGACTTTCCCACTCGTGGTGACAGTCATAAAAAAATATTCCTGCAGAAGTGATGCAATCCCATAGAAGTCTGTGATGAAAGTGCAATTTGCCCTTTTTTTCTTTAACAAAAACAAAAGAGGGGGAAGTGTTTGGATCTCAAACAAAGCGTGGGAACTGCAGGTCTGTCCGTGCTCTCTGCAGTTACCTGGCTGGGTCTCCCTCCTCTCTGATAAGTTCCAGCTCTGTTTTGATAATGTACCACGGGGAGATAACTGGGACAAAGGAGGGGCTTTCTCCTGTCCCAGACGTGGCTCCCCTCAGGTGAAACCACTCGATTGTTCCCAAGTTGACCCACTGACCTTCTAATCACTGACAAATTATCCACTGCTTTATTCTACAGTCTTCATTATGCACTGTTATTAAACACACTAATTTCTTTTTTATGAGGACGGGATCACTGAGGTGCAATAATGACCCTTTTCATGGACTTCAGTGAGGGGTTTTGGAAGTATTTCCGTGATTTTTACATAAATTTGGGTATCTTGCAATAGCTCCTGGGGCGTTTTTTTCGGACTCTGCTGATGTGGAAAGTGACAGCGTGTGCTTTCAGGTGTTGTATTTTATGAAATATTAAATGCTTTAAAAGCTGAAGTCCCTACAGAGGAAAAAAAAAAAAAAATCTTCATACAAGGTGTCCCCTGTCCCAGAAATGAGAAAATGCCTCAAGTTCCTTCCGTGGCCCTTCCTGCTCCCGCAGCGTGGACCTGGTGGGAGCTGTGGCCGTGTCAGCAGCCGTGGAATGTTGAGCTGCTGGGCTGGGCTGGGCTGGGCTGGGGTTAAACTCTCCCCAGGAGTGGGCTGGGGATGGGGCTGGAGCTGCTGGCTGCGGTTCCTGAGCTCTGCACAGGTGAGGGGCTGCAGAAGGGGGGTCGTGCCCCAGTGAGTGACCTCCTGCTGATGGACAGAGCTGCTGGAAGCCCAAGCTCTGCACCAGACCTGAAGGGAGTCTGAAGGGAAGAAAGCAGGAAACACGTTTTGCCTAAAATAACAGATAACTCGATGTTTCTTGCCTGATATTTTTTAAACGTTTCCCATCGGTCTTTTCACCAAAGCATTTCCAGTTTTTCAAAGGATTTATTGTGAAGGTATAGGAAGCGTGGGGGAGGGCAAACAAATTAGGGGTTTAAAATTACTATTAAGTATCTTATTTTCAGCCCCCTTGACTGAGTTCCTCAGTTCAGAAGGGAAGAAATCAATGAACCATAGTCTGCTTTTTCAAAGGGAACCAGTGAGCTTAAGTTTCCAATATTGAACATCTTAAAGAAACCCAATTTTTCAGAAAGCTGCAAGTGCCCACGTTCTGCACAGGCATTTCCTTTTTGGTGTTTCTGTGTGGTGGCAGATGCTGAGATATCTCAAATGAATCTTGAAAGCTTAGAACAGTACCTTTGGTAAGTGTTTATTTCCCAATGTCCGTTCAGCTATGGGGGAATGAAATTTAGCTCGTGGGTTACTTCAAAATGTATGAGCTAAAAAATTAACCCAAATTAACTGTTCTCCTAAAAGTTATTTCAAATATTGAGGATTGTTTACCAACCCTGCTGAGTGAACAAGGAGATGAAGTCAGACTTTAGCCCTTATCAGGCTTTTGAGAAGCTTCGTATTTGATCTTCTTCCTTTTATGTGTTTATTTGGATTCATTTGAGCTGCATCATTAGGAACAGAAAAACTGCTGCATGCTAAGATGGGATATATTCATATATATAGGGGTGTGTGTGTATATATATATATTTATATATACACTGCTGCTTATCCTTAGTCTCAGGTTGTCCTTTAAACACACAGAGAGAGAATCCCAGTGAAATCTTAGGATTCAGCTTAATCAGACATAGAATCTCTCAGTGAAAAAGCACAGACCCCTGATCTAACCTGGTTCTGGTAAGGGCCGAGCTGGTGAGAACTCCCTGCCCAGGGGTGGGTGTTTTTTAACAGGCTGGTAGGTGTAAGCTGTGGGTATTTTAGTCCCGGCTCTTTTGTTGCAAGGTTCAAAAAATAAATAAGTCAAGTGAAATGAGAGGCTGGGGTTGGCCTGATGGGAGTGGGATGGAGATGGTGCCTGGTGATTAGAGCCTCTCACAAAACGGGCTCTGGGTTCAGGTTCACAGAATTATTTCCCCGTTATCTTTGTTGTCGATGGCCTGATTGTGTAGAGATTTCCACAGAAGGGTTCTGTTATTTTGGAGTAAAAGGGGACCTGTTGTATTGTTTGAGAAGCACTTGTTCCAATTCTGAGTGCTTTCCATCTGTTTTCCTCTTTCCTTCCTCTCGATAGGAGCAGCATTTCCTCCCCTTCTGACGCTGCTGGAGCAGCGCAGAGGGAGACTCTGCCTGTGCAAAGCCTTCTTAGCTCAGTGTTAGAGGATGGTGCCCAGGATTTCCTCCTGTCTTTGGGAGAAGAAAAGGGCAAACGGGGGAGAAGGAGGAATTTTTTGTTCATTTGTCTCCAAGGCTTTGCAGAAAGGATGTATGGAGGGCTGGAAGCCTGGACAGAGCGGGATCAGGAGCTTTGCTCCCTCACAGCTCGTGGGTGGCCCATGCCATACAAGCGTGGGCCCTTGTCCAGGTCACGGTGAATTAAGGGTCCACAACAGACTTAAACCTTCTCCAGCAAGTGCTCATTTCTCCCTCCTTCCTCTCCCATCCCTTCTCTTTGCGATTCCAGTGAGTGGGTGAACGTGCAACTCAGCAAAGGAGGGTTTATTCTTCTCCTGCCCCTGATTTATGGTTCCTTCCATGGATAATCCACGTTGGAGGTGCCCTGCTCTCCTCTCTGCCCTTGTGGTGCCCAGTCTGAGGTGGGCAGGACTCGTCCAGGCTGTCAGCAACCTCTCACTTCTGTTAAATCAAAGCAAGGAGAGACGTTCAGAGAGAAAAATACGAAAGCAAAGCAGATTTCCCAGAAGAGCTTGAGCATCAGGGGGTGGTGGCTCTGTCTTCAGGTGACCCCCAGCTGCCTGGAACAGTTCTTATGTAACCTTGTCCTCCCCTCAGAGCTCGATGGGATAATGGATTTCTTTAAATTAATAATGCGTAAAAGGAGATTTACACCGTGGTGCTCAAATATTGTCTTTGCCTTTTATTCGTGCATTTGTCACTGTAATCCCTAATCGAGGTGTTCAGTGGGGGGGATAAATAATGAAGGGGAAAAAAATCTCTGTCATCATCCAGAGCCATTTGCAAATTCATCACCAATATTCTTTTGGAAGCACAGACAGAGGGAAATGAAAAATATAGACTGGTGCTAATATATCTCACTGATTTCCATCTCCCATTTATTCCCAGAGCCCACTTTGAGCTGTGATAGAATGTGAATCCCAGGAATTGCCATTGCTTTTTAGAGACCAGTCTAAGGCTGTTACTGAGCCTCTCAAGCAACAGAGTAAATACAGTCAATGAATACCAAGTTAATGTACTTTATAGTCAGACATAGCACACTTACCTTGAGTTTTTTGATTAATTAAGCTTTAACTTACTGTGTACAAAATGGCAAGGAAGTTGTAGCAATTCTTTAGCGTTTGAGCTGCTGTGAAAGCTTTATATAAGACATGTTTTAAAAGGCAAGGGAAATAAAGCAAATATTTTAAAGTAGAAATCCTTTAAAGATTTATTTAGTCATTGTAAGAAGAATGACTGGAATAGGTTAGAAGAGCCATCCTGAACCAGATGCAGTTTCTCGTGGAGTTCAGATTCCTTTAACCTTCATAAAAAATGTCGCAACTCCTGAATTTTGAAACTGTGGTCTTGGGACAAAAAAAAATGTATTATTGCAAAAGAGCTTCCCTTGCTGTATTCCCTGAGCATCTCAGCCTAGGAATTCTTACCAAATTTAGAGGGGAAAGACACTCTTTTTTTTTTTTTTTTTTGTTCCCAGATGATGTGTGACAGTGCAGAGGTTGTTTGGGTTATATCAGGATAGAACATAGTGTTTAATATGTTCATTTTACACTAAACACAGGCCATTTTACACCTTTTGCTGGGGCTTTTACGATCACCCTGGTACCAAACTGGGTACTCTGGAGCCAAAATTTGATCCAACAGTGTCCTTGGAATGAGCTGCGAGGATGGGGCTGGAAGGAGCTGAAGGAATGGGATGTGTGGCTGATGGGCTGAGCCAGGACCAAACTGGGCTGAGCCAGGAGCAAACTGGGCTGAGCCAGGACCAAACTGGGCTGAACCAGGAGCAAACTGGGCTGAGCCAGGATCAAACTGGGCTGAGCCAGGAGCAAACTGGGCTGAACCAGGAGCAAACTGGGCTGAACCAGGACCAAACTGGGCTGAGCCAGGACCAAACTGGACTGAACCAGGACCAAACTGGGCTGAGCCAGGAGCAAACTGGGCTGAGCCAGGACCACACGGGGCACAGGAAGAGCTCAGCAAAGGCCCAGCAGCAGAGTGAAAACACAATGTAGTAGCACTCTGGGAAGGGGGAGAAGATGAAATATATCACAAGATAATAAGAAAATAAACCATTAAAAGGCTCTGTTTCCTATTATCATGTGGTTTTATGTTAATGAAGTTGTTCCAGGCCTGTTTGAGTTTAACTCAAGCAGGGGAATATGAGTAATATGAAAAATATGTGGGGCTGAAGACCCTAAGTTGAAAAATCTGTGAAACACGGGATGTTTTTGTTCACCAGGCATTTCACAAGGAGAAATAAAGCGGCCAGAAAGTGGCACAGAAAAAACCACCAA